>NC_034591.1:3653817-3665405 GCF_900095145.1 Mus pahari
AAGAAGATGGAAGCCAGAAAATCAAATAACCTTATTAAAAATGGGGTACAGAGCTAAGCAAAGAATTCCCAACTGAGAAATACCAAATGGCTGAGAAGCACATGAAAAANNNTCAACATCCTTAATCACCAGGGAAATGCAAATCAAAACAACCCTGAGATTCTACCTCACACTAGTCACAATGGTTAAGATCAAAAATTCAGGTGACAGCAGATGCTGGCGAGGATATGCAGAAAGAGGAATATTCCTCCATTAATGGTGGGATTGCAAGCTGCTACAACCACTCTGGAAATCAGTCTGACAGTTCCTCAGAAAATTGGACATAGTACTACAGGAAGAAGATCCAGCAATTCTTCTCCTTTGCATATAACCAGATGTTCTGACTTGTAATAAGGACACATGCTCCACTATGTTCATAGCAGCCTTATTTATAATAGCCAGAAGCTGGAAAGAACTGTGATGTCCCTCAACAGAGGAATGGATACAGAAAATGTGGTACATTTACACAATGGAGTACTACTCAGCTATTAAGAACAATGAATTCATGAAAGTCTTAGGCAAATGGATGCATCTGGAGGATATCATCCCGAGTGAGGTAACCCAATCACAAAAGAGCACACATAGTATGAACTCACTGATAAGCAGATTTTAGCCCCCAAACTTAGAATATCCTAGATAAAATTTGTAAAACACATGAAACTCAAGAAGAAGGAAGACCAAAGTGTGAAGACTTCGTTCCTTCTTAGAATGGGGAACAAAGTACCCATGTAAGGAGTTACAGAGACAATGTTCAGAGCTAGGATGGAAGGAAAGTCCATCCAGAGACTGCCCTACCCAGGGATCCATCCCATATACAACCACCACACCTAGATACTACTGTGTATGCCAGAAAGATTTTTCTGACAGGACCCTGATATAGCTCTCTTGTGTGAGTCTATGCCAATGCCTGGCAAATACAGAAGTGGATGCCCACAGTCATCTATTGGATGGATCACAGGGCCCCTTATGAAGGAGCTAGAGAAAGTACCCAAGGAGCTAAAGGGGTCTGCAACCTTATAGGAGGAACAATGATATGAACTAAACAGTACCCCCCAGAGCTGTGTCTCTGGTTGCATATGTAACAGAGGATGGCCTAGTCTGCCATCAGTGGGAGGAGAGGCCCTTGGTATTGCGAAGAAAATATGCCCCAGTACAGGGGAATGCCAGGGCCAGGAAGCAGGAGTGGGTGGGTTGGGGATCAGGACGTGGGCAAGGTATACGGGGCTTTGGGGATAGCATTTGAAATGTAAATGAAGAAAATATCTAATAAAAAAAGAAAAAATTAATTTCTTGGTATAATATATAATCAAAAATAACTCTTGCAAATCGTTTAATTTAGACTCCCAGATTTAAGAATAAAAATAAAATTATTATATTTAGCCTTATGTATATTTTTAAATTTTAAAATGAGTCATTAACTTTGTAATATTAATAAGTTATGTTTTATTTCTAATATATTCTATTACATTTAGCTCATATAAAATTTAATTTTTACAGAAAATTTTCATTAGTTTATTGTGTTTCAGTTTTGAAAACTAAGACTAATTTTTTTGAAAAGTGTTAGGGAAACATTAAATAAGAGTATATGATTATTGTACATATAATAGCAAGTAAAAAAGTTAATCAAATGACAAGTATTTATTTCATCAAATACTTTTGATCAACACTGTAAAACTTACATGATTGTTTTAAACTAAAATTTTAACAATTGCTAGTCTTGATCATAAAATCATCATAATTTTTTTTTTTTTTTTTTTTACTTTTTA
Source organism: Mus pahari (assembly GCF_900095145.1). NCBI lineage: Eukaryota > Metazoa > Chordata > Mammalia > Rodentia > Muridae > Mus > Mus pahari. Next base: position 3,655,623 of record NC_034591.1, read on the forward strand.
TATAAGCCAGCCTTAACATCCATTCCATAGACATAGAGATGAATGAAAAGTTTGGTGAGCATATGAAATGCAAAATATACACATAAATACTTCTATACAAACCCATAATAAACATTATAAACAATACTTCAAATACCTGTGTAAAGGTTCAAAGGATTGTTTTATACATTCTGTAATGGTACTTTCCCTATTTCCCATAATGATAGACAGAGGTCTGACAGATTGTCAGTGCTAACAAAAGTATTCAAAATGAACTCTATAATTAAAATTTATTATTAAAATTTCAATAGGACAATATACACACATGTATTCAAGCATTTTGTTCCACATTCCTTTTTAAAAAACCAGTTACATCTAAAAGAAATTCAATATCCATATTTCTATTCATTTGCATTTAAATATGTTTTTAAGACATTTGAATGGTTCATCATGTGTAATGATTGCTGATGTTTTAAAATCTAGAATTAAGAAAAACAAGCTAAAGAAAACTTCATTCACTAAGGGAAAGAAGCTCACTCAAGTTATGTTAACATGGGGATCAGAGAATAAGTCATTTCTCCTATGCCTTTGAGTCATTATCAAACAAGTTCTGAATACCAGTAAAAGATTTTATATGTATGGCTTTTTATAACACCTTTTTATTGGGTATAGATGTTTATGTTCTGGCAAAGAAGATATCTCCATCAAGGAGTAATTGTGTACTATGCAAACATGAGGAACTGAGTTCAAATACCCAAAAGTCAGTGAAATTAAAAAATCATGAATAGCAGACTATATCAATAAACCCAGAGCTGGTAGGGTTGCATGAAAGCAGTTGCAATGGAATCCTGAAGTTCATTGTTCAGCCAGAACAGTAGTAGTTGATGAGCAACAAGTTCATTGATCATCCCTAACTCAAATATTAAAGGTGGAGAGTGTGATGGGAGGAATGAGACCACTCTCCCCACATTAAACTCATATTTTTAAATGCTTACTTCCCAGTTAATTAGCTGTTTGAAGGATTAGAAGACATGGCCTTGTTACCAGAGGTGTGACCTCATTAGAGGAGGTAGGCACCTAGAGATGAAGGTGTGCTTTGATGCTTCAAAAGTAAACAGCCCATGCCATGTCCAAAGTCTTATTCCTTGTGTGTTGGCTGCAGATATGGATGTAAGCTCTCAGCACCATGCCTGATAAAATGCTTTCTGCCATGTTAATGGACAAAGTATCTGAAATTGTAAGCAAGCCCACATTTAAATGCTTTCTTATATGAGAATTACCTTGTCATCAACAATAGAAGGTAACTAACACAGAACAATTGAAGAACTAAACATGAAATTGGCTACCAGCCTACACATGCATTTAGGCAAATGGTGGAGCAGTCACAGTCACATGTAGGCAAAGCCAAACTAGGAGATACATATCAAACACACACACACACACACACACACACACACACGCACCAAACAATACCACACATACACACATATAATATAAATGTGATTGTGTGCACATGACTATGTACAACATAGAGATGATCTTTATGTTATTAAGAACTATTTATAAAATTTCTGAGTGGGACGCCTCTAGTAGGTGGTAGGATTTTATCAGAGAACAAAAAAATATATACTTATATATTGCATGTAAGTGAGGACAGATAAGCTATATCATACTGAAGCCAGTGTTAAACACTTTGTCAGGCAAAAAAAAGAATCTCATTTGATGTTACATGTTCAGGGATGGCTGTATGAACTAAGTAAGAAGAAAAAGGAGATGAAAAATGGTCAGCAGGAACACTGGAAAAGCAAATATCCTAAAAAGCTGACAGTGGGAAACAAGGGTGGTTCAGCATGCAAGAAATTTAGTGATGCTAACAAGACAGGAACAGAATGCAAGGCAGGGAAACAGAATAAATGGAGATTACTAAACAACAGGAACCTGGCCAAGGCAACCTGGTGGCCTGTGTTTTTGCTCTCAGTGAAATGGAAAACCACTGGTTCTAAGGTGAATTTTGAAATTCACCTTATAAGGGTTGGTCAGCAGAGAAAGAGAGCTAACACAGTGCAGTAGTTAGAATCTCGATGGCTACCTTTTGCTATTCTGTCATTCTAAGCTGCTTCTTTGTCACATAAATTTACTTATAGCAAACCCCACTATGTAATATTGTAATAACCACATCCCCTTCCCTTCACTCCTACAACTATTAGTGAAAAACACAGAGCTCTGACCTCAAGAGGGAAAAGAGTTGTACAGGAATATTAGGGTATCTTTAACACTATTATGACTTCCTTAATGGCTATCTACTGATAGTTCTTAGCCTTGGATTAGTGGAAGGTAAGGGTTGTTTATACATTCCAAAATATTTTTCTCATAGTCATAAAGAGGTTGGGTTACTCACAGAGATTGGCCATAAATGAATATCAAGGGGACAAACAACACAGTAAGACAATTTTGGACCACAACGAGCAAAGTTCAAACTCTTCATTTCGAATAGTCAGCCATGTAGGATGTTTAACTCAAGTATTGTTCCCCCCACCCAACCCCAGACCTCTATTCACACATTTTTACAATGCATTTGACATTTCTGTCTTCCGACATAAACTTTGCCTTTCTTCTTTTTACGTTTCGTTTAACTGAATTATTGGAGGTTTGTTTTTTTTTTTTTTCTGTTTTTTAATGATAAGAAACCTGCTCTCACAAGAAATTGTGGATAGTATGTTTGATTTTCTATTCCCAAATAGAGTTTTAATAAGACACTGACTGTAAACTGGGAGATAGATTTGATGGAGAGATCTTATTTAGATCTCCCACCTCCTGTTTCCTGTCTCCCTCTCCTTGTCCATGGTGTGTGTGTGTGTGTGTGTGTGTGTGTGTGTGTGTGTGTGTGTGTGTGTGNGNGAGAGAGAGAGAGAGAGAGAGAGAGAGAGAGAGAGAGAGAGAGAGATTATTTGTGTATCTCAATGTGTTTTACCATCTTCCTCTGCTTTAGTAGGTCTTTTCTCTGATGTTGTCAACCAGGTAACCTGAATAATAGGTATCATGTTTCAATTATAGATTCTGTGCTGTCATTTATTTAGACTACAGATTCTCTACTGCTATACGCACAATCAGTTTAATGACTTAACTACAGTTACTTTATTGTATATTTTCTACATTGAACTTTATGACAATGAACTAATTTTATATTGTGCTTCATTTCATTATTCATGTTTAATATTGCTTGAGATTTTTAAAATTATATTAAAAATATACTAAGATTATATATTACTTACGTAGAATTTTAATGTTAATTGTACTTCTACTGGAAGGCTTTGACATAATGTTGGACAATTGTATATAATATAGGCTAAATATGTAATTAATCTTATACTATCTAATGTAATTATGTCCAGTGATCTTTTGTGTTCTGTCACAAAATCAACAAATGATGGTCAATAGTAAATGGTGATAATTAATTCAACAACTTAGAATGATTGGTATAAAAGAAAAGGCTTAAAATGTGTGGTATATCCAATACATGTAAGAACAGTACAGAAAAGAGGATTTCTGTTTCATGTAAAATACAATATTCCATTTGTTTTACGAGTAGAAGGAAACAGAATTAAAGCCAGGAAATTTAGACATACACCACAAGTTCATGCTTACAGGAAGAAATAACGAAATTTGGTTACATTTTCTGAGGACATGATTAGGATTCTGTAGGTAGAGTGCACTGAGACTTGATTTTCTTTATAGCCAGTATATCAATATCTTGGTGACATTCAGCACTGTAAACAAACCTACTACTCACAAATCCTGCTGACTACTGGGCCCAACCTGCCCAGACTCCCGAGTCAGGGAATCCCTGAGCTAAGAAACAGCATGTTTGTTAGCTACATTGCTTCTGAAAAGGGTTTTAAATGAAAGATCCTGAAATATGCTTTTATCCCTGCTTCTTGCTTCCAGAAATTGTTCACTTTGTCCAAAATGTATAATACATGAAAATTAACAATTCTTTTCTATTCCTTACCATCGTTTTTTTTTTTTTTATTTCTATCTATTTTTATGATATTAAGAGAAAAAACTCTTTATTCTGGCATTCATTGATTCAACAAGTATTTATTATTTTTTAAATAAGGTCCCAAATATCCAAGCCTTGACAAAACTTCTGGGAAGACAAAGGATAAGAACACAATTCCAGTATGACATGTTCAGATATATGCAGTGAGTTAGTGCTATCCAGGAAAAATTCATAGAAGACTTTACTAGAATGCAACTAGCATTTTATTAACATATGATCAGGATTCAAGCACCTATTGCCATCCCTATCCTTGAATAGTCTTATTTCTTTCTTCTCCCTTAACCAATATATAAAAATTGATGCAAATGGATCAAAGACCTTCATATAAGACCATAAACTACAGGAGAAAATGGAGAAAATACTTCAAGATTCAGGCCTATAGATGACTTCATGAATATGATTCAGAAAATAATAACAAAAAACGTAAAGGGAAAGTGGATCCCATTAGAAGGCCTCTGCTCTGCATATTCACTAAAACAATTAACAGAATGGACACATGACTTAAATAGTAAATAAAAATGTGGATGGTCAATAATCAAACAGGAACTTTGTATCAAGAATATGTAAAGATCTCATAGTCTTGTTATTCTTTGTCTTTAGTGAATTAACCTTTGGATATCATTTTCTTTCTTTTTGCAGTTAGCTTTTTCACTGACTTCTTTGTGTCTGAAAACTAAACAGTATTGAGTAAAGTCATATATATATATATATATAGTTTCATCTATACTTTTAAAATTTGACCCTTATTTGTTCCTTTCAGTGCAGTAGCTGGATATAAAATTAACTGAAATAAATCAGTGGCCTTCCTCTACACGAAGGACAAATGGGACGAGAAAGAAATTAGGGAAACAACACCCTTCACAATAGTCACAAATAATATAAAATACCTAGGTGTGACTCTAACTAAGGAAGTGAAAGACCTGTATAACAAGAACTTCAAATCCCTAAAGAAAGAAATTGAAGAAGATCTCAGAAGATGGAAAGATCTCCCATGCTCATGGATTGACAGGACTAACATAGTCAAAATGGCCATCCTGCCAAAAGCAATCTACAGATTCAATGCAATCCCCATCAAAATTCCAGCCCAATTCTTCACAGAGTTAGAAAGGGCGATTTGCAAATTCATCTGGAATAATAAATTTTTCATATACACACAAATAACAAAAATTGACTCAATATATATATATATATATTTACATATAACACACACATATGTAACTATAATAATCAAAGGAAAAGAGGCTATCACCTTCTGAGTAGAGAAGCATGGCAGGGCTCAAGAGAAAATAGATGGGAGAAAGAGGAAGGAGGAGAGAAGAAAAATGGGGAATTCTATTTTAATTAAACATATTTTAAAAAATTCTAGTAAAGAGGAATTGTTAGAGGCCTATAGTTAAAGTAGAGTTTCATCATTTCTTAAATTTCTACCCAAAGTAGAAAGATTCCTGAACAGAACACCAATGGCTTGGTTTTTAAGATCAAGAATCGACAAATGAAATCTCATAAAATTGCAAAGCTTCTGTAAGGCAAAGGACAGTGCCAATAAGACCAAAAGTCAACCAACAGATTGGGAAAAGATGATTACCAATTCTAAATCAGAAAGGAGGCTAATATTCAATATATATAAAGAACTCAAAAGTTGAACTCCAGAAAACAACCCTATTAAAAAATTGGGTAAAGAGCTAAACAAAGAATTCTCAACTGAGGAATATAGAATGGCTGAGAAGCACCTAAAAATGTTCAATATCCTTAATCATCAGGGAAATGCAAATCAAAACAACCCTGAGAATCCACCTCACACCAGATTCTGCAATACCACTCCTGGACATTTACCCAGAAGATGCTACAACATGTAATAAGGACACATGCTCCACTATGTTCATAGCAGCCTTATTTATAATAGCCAGAAGCTAAAAAGGACCCAGATGTCCCTCAAAAGAAGAATGGATACAGAAAATGTGGTACATTTACACAATGGAATACTACTCAGCTATTAAAAACAATTAATTTATGAAATTCATAGACAAATGGATGTATCTGGTGGATTTTATCTTGAGTGAGGTAACCCAATCACAAAAGAACACACTTGATATGCACTCACTGATAAGTGGATATTAGCCCAGAAACTTAAGAATACCCAAGATACAATTTGCAAAACACATGAAACTCAAGAAGAAGGAAGACCAAAGTGTGGATACTCCGTTCCCTCTTAGTATGGGGAATAAAATACCCATGGAAGGAGTTACAGAGACTGTCCCACTTAGGAATCCATCCCATAAACAACCACCAAACCCAGACACTATGGCAAATGCCTACAAAAGTGTGCTGACAGGAGCCTTTTATAGCTGTCTCCTGAAGGGCCCTGCCAGTACCTGGCAAGTACAGAAGTGGATGCTCACAATCATCCATTGGACAGAGCACAAGGTCCCTAATGAAGGAGCTAGAGAAAGTACCCAAGGAGCTTAAGGGGACTGAAGCCCCATAGGAGGAACATCAATATGAACTAACCAGTACCCACAGAGCTCCTTGGAACTAAACCATCAATCAAAGAAAACACATAATGGAACTTGTGGCTTTAATTATATATGTAGCAGAGGATGGCCTAGTTGGTCATCACTGGGAGGAGAGGCCCTAGGTCCTGTGAAGTTTCTATGCCCCAGTATAAGGGAATGCCACGACTGGGAATGGGAGTGGGTGAATTGGGGAGCAGAGGGTGGAGGAGGGAATAGGGGATTTTTGGAGGGGAAACTAGGGAAGGGCATAACATTTGAAATGTAAGTAAAGAAAATATCTAATAAAAATATTTTAAAAATTCTACCCAAAATAATAATTTCAAGTCTGATTTCTATAGTCAATAAAGTTCTGAGTATTCATATCTATTCATTTTCTCTCAAGTGAACCTGTTAACCATGAGGCAACATATTTTCACTTTTGGTAACATTTACTAATATTAGAATGAGTGACTTTATCAATCTTTCTTAATCAAAGTACCATTTACATAGGTTATATTTTATAGAACATCAAAATTTTTGGGATGAAATATTTTGAGTTTGTAATGAGATGTAAATACTTCTTAAAGGAGAAAAAGCTTAATTAATCAGTACCACATTTACTCGGAGGGCACATTTTCTTTATTTTATCTCATTTTAATGAATTAATTTGGATTAATTCTCCTGATGAATAATATCAGACTTGGTTATTTTTAAATCTGTTACTTGTATGAATAAATTACTCAATGGGGAGGATGCTTTGGTTTATTTCCTAAACTGGATTTACCTGGAAAATGTCTTCAGGACATACTATGTTTTTTTTTTCCCCTCTCACACTATCTTGCTCTTGTAATGTAAAGAAAAGAAATCAAATTTCTGCATGAGAATCAAGGATACCAGTTAATCTCATTCCTATGAAAATGATTTTTTAAGCCTATATCTCTGTTGGATCACAAAAGAAATTAAACTCCCAGCTTGAAATGTTAAACATAGCCTTAGAAAACAAGTACTTTTTCATTATCATATTCATGATATTTGGATTTTGAGAAACATCTATTCACAATACCTTTTCCATATGAACTTGTAGACTAACTCTGAACACATCCTATCTATGTATATTTCATATGTGAATTACTCCTCATAAGATACAAAATATCACAATGCCCAACACAAGAATTTATATTTTCCCTTTGAAAAAGTAGATTACTAGACTCAAACTATGGATACAGAAGTAAATTTAGTGAGTAAGAATGGCAGCCTTTGGAGACAAGACTTGAAATATATGCTTGCCCCTAATTTCTAGGGCTTTATATGGAAAAGAATGAGATGGGTTAAAAATCTATTATCAATGTGAAATAGGAAAGGCAGGTTAAGCTATAGAATACATAGTATGGAATGGTTGGTTTGAACTGAACTGCAGAGTCATGAATAGGTTACAAAATGATGGTGAGACAGAAAGCTTGGCTAGGTACTAGGGGATGGGGCTGTAGAGTTCAATGGCTAATATGATTTCAATGAAGAAAAGAACCTGAGGAAGTCAAATCTGTGTGATAGAATGTCAAAGTAAAATGGGATGTCTAAAGAAGATGTTATAAAAATCCTTTCTGTGCTCTTCTGTTTATCTGCAGAAACATGTGTACCTCCCATCAGATTTCCCCAGAGTGGTTGCAAAGTGAGATGAGGTAAGCGCTATCCTCAGAAAGTTCCTGTGTGGCAATTTTCTTGACATATCATAGTTGTTTTCTTCCAATATGTCTTAGCATGCAGAATAGCATGGGAAAATACTGTTTAAGATATAAATACTGTATATAAAAAGCCCAGAAATTCTGGGAATCTTTTAGTATTTTAAAAATGAGTTTGTGTCAGCAAGATGGCTCAAAGAACCCATGTAAGATATTGAAAGAGATATCCAAATGCCATGAAGTTGTCCACTGATCTCCACATGGTGTTGCTGGTCTGTTCACACATGTGCACACACATAAATATATGTACATGATGATGAAATATTAATTAATAATTACTAATCTTTTCTAATATTGCTTGAACATTAAAAACTATTTTACTTTGGAAAGAATTGCATCTGAGGAAGCAAAAGAGCCTTACATAGAATTCACATTCTTAACAAATTGGGGCATAGAGAAATGTATCTGAGCACTTTATTGATTAGAAGGGCTGGATCAGTTGGTTTTGGCATAATTTCTCTAATACTCCAAGCTTTCAGGACTGATATCACTTTGTCATTCATGTGAAGTTCTAGGAACAGCAGCGCATGATAAGGTGAAACAGCATAGCTACTACCATCGCTCAGCCGTGCTGGAACCCTAGGGAGAGATGATGCAATATGGCAGATGAGTCACGGAGACCTCTCCAACAAGACACCTTAAGCACAGTGAGAAGCCATATCTATGATTGGAAGGCAAATGTGAATTTATTTACATTGAGTCATTTTTTACTTTTTAACATTTTATAGATAGGTAAGCTGTGAAGAGAGAATCAGAAATATTAAAACAAAAGAATACACCTTTTTCTCAGCACCTCCTGGTATCATCTCCAAAATTGACCATATAATTGGTCACAAAACCTCAACAGATAAAAAAAAATACTGAAATTCTCCCATTTATCCTATCAGACCACCATGGACTAAGGCTGATATTCAATAACAACATAAATAATATAAAGCCAACATTTACTTGGAAACTGAACAATACTCTCCTCAATGATACCTTTGTCAAGGAAGAAATAAAGAAAGAAATTAAAGACATTTTAGAGTTTAATGAAAATGAAGCCACAACATACCCAAACTTATGGGACACAATGAGATACAATGAAAGCATTCCTGAGAGGAAAACTCATAGCTCTGAGTACTACCAAAAAGAAACTAGAGAGAGCATACACTAGCAGCTTGACAGCACACCTAAAATCTCTAGAACAAAAGGAAGCAAATTCAGCCAAGAGGAGTAGACAGCAGGAAATAATCAAACTCAGGGGTAAAATCAACCAAGTGGGAACAAAAAGAACTATTCAAAGAATCAACCAAACCAGGAGCCGGTTCTTTGAGAAAATCAACAAGATAGATAAACCCTTAGCCAGACTCACTAAAGGGCACAGGGACAGCATCCTAATTAACAAAATCAGAAATGAAATGGGAGACTTAACAACAGATACAGAGGAAATCCAAAGCATCATCAGGTCCTTCTACAAAAGGCTATACTCAACAAAACTGGAAAACCTGGATGAAATGGACAAATTTCTAGA
>NC_034591.1:3665684-3670633 GCF_900095145.1 Mus pahari
ACTATATAAACAAACACAAAGACAAAAAGCACATGATCATCTTGTTAGATGCTGAGAAAGCATTTGACAAAAATTCAACACCCTTTCATGATAAAAGTTTTCGAAAGATCAGGAATTCCAGTCCCATACCTAAACATAATAAAAGCAATCTATGGAAAACCAGTAGCCAACATCAAAGTGAATGGAGAGAAGATGGAAGCAATCCCCCTAAAATCAGGGACTAGATAAGGCTGCCCACTTTCTCTCTACCTATTCAACATAGTACTTGTAGTTCTAGCCAGAGCAATTAGACAACAAAAGGAGATCAAGGGGATACAAATTAGAAAGAAAGAAGTCAAAATATCATTATATGCAGATGATATGATAGTATACAAAAGTGACCCTAAAAATTCCACCAGAGAACTCCTAAACTGATAAACAGCTTCAGTGCCATAGCTGGATATAAAATTAACTCAAACAAATCAATGGCCTTTCTCTACACAAAGGATTAAAAAAGAAATTAGGGAAACATCACCCTTCACAATAGTCACAAACAATATACAATACCTTGTGTGACTCCAGCTAAGGAAGGGAAAGATCTGTATGATAAGAATTTGGAAGTTAGATTTTTGTATGGTTGTGCAGCAGAATGGGGATGCCCCTAGGTAGACATGATCTGTGAGAGGATTAGGGTGAACAATGAAACTCTAAGTACAGAAGCTTTGCAAAAGAATGCTGAGTGTTAAGAGGCTGAAATTAAGTGTTCAATCATTTTGGCTTTAAAAAAAAAATCACAAACAATTCTAAGATATATCAAAGTGTGTTTTGGATGATTTGAATTATTTCCTTTACTTTCCATGATAACAATAGATCTTTCATATTATTTTTATACATACAGCAGTTGACAAATAACACAAAGCTTTGTAGGGGGTATCATTCATTCCATATTGTTAGGTAACTTTAGTTAGCATGTGGTTGAAAAGGATTACAGTTGACACAACCCATGGAAACCAAATACTCTTTACCTTGAGTAAGACTAACTATATAAAATGAAGCATCTGAGGTCAAATTTAGAGAAGTCTGATAGGACTTCATAATAGTATATGTTAGCTTCACACTGTTTCCATGAAATTCTCTCACAAAATTACCAGTGCAAAGGTGCGTTGTGAATTTCCTTACATAAGAGATAAATAATCTGAAATTAAAGTATATTTAATGGAGTTGTTCCTTCTAGAAGTTTAAGGAGATACTTGGTTACCTTGTTATCTCTACCCTATAAGCTCCCAAATGTTTGTGGTTTGCTTGCTTCTTCAGGTTCTGATAGAATATTTTTGGCTAATCCTCACCTTCTGCACAACTTTTATAATGTTCCATAGGTGTATTTGTATCCACACATAATGAATGATAGATTTTGCATTTTAAGACACTTTTTGGTATGCGAAAATTTCCTTACATCATGAAATATAACATATTCACAGTTTCAGGACATTATTATACAAATATCTTTGTGAATTATGACGATTGTTCAGAGTATTACACTATACGCAGATTAAATATATGTTGATTAGGCTGGGAAGATGGTTCAGTGGGTAAAAGCACTTGTGCAGTCATGAGAACCTGAGTTTTAATTCTCAGCTCTCAGGTAACAACTAAAACAAACACACAGAGGAATGTACACTTGTAAAGAATCTTGACAAAGCTGTGAATGCCTATGACTGCAATATTGAAGGACAGAGATAAACAGATCCACGGAGCTTGCTAGCAGACGATCTATAGCAAAATGATAAGATTACTGGTCTGTGAAAGACCCTGTCTCAAGCAATAAAGTAGAAAATGATAGAAGGATCTAATCACCCTCCTCTGAACCCCACATTCACCCACATGGGAACTTGCACACACATACTAACACTCATGCACTTCATACACATAGGAAACAGACATGCAGTGCATAATACACCCTCACAAAAGAGCAATAATAATGTCAACAGTAAATCCAGCAACAATGGTTTATTAAAAGTCTCTTATTTATAAATTCCCTTTGCACACCCTTTCAGATGACTTGGACAGCACTCAAGCTCCAATTGACTCGTAATATGCATAAATAAATTGTAGTTATTATTATCTCTGAACATTATTATTCTCTTCTATGAAGAGAATTAAAATGCATAATTCTCAGTCAATATCCTTACAAATGCTCTGCCAAATAAATTTCTCACTTCTGAAAGATGACCTTTCTAACTTTCCTCTTATAAAGACGCTGGGTACAACATATAATTGCAGTTTCACACTCTCTCCATCCAATCTAAATCAATTATTACTATAGCATTCCAATTATTACATTGGCCAAACGAGTAAGTATTGCCATCCAGTAAATCTTCTCTGATAAATCTATGCCTTCAAAATCTTTCATTTTGGTGCCATTTATTCTTTAGGTAATTATTACTCAATAAACATTGAGAAAAACATAAAGGAATAAAGTTTATGGAAATATGGAAGTAAAAGTATTAAAATGAAAACTGATAGTCAATAAAATGTCAATAATTATCTGGAAATCTCCATGTACTTCCTTCCTTCCCTCTCATTGCTGGTAGTAATCATTGCCTGAGTTTTGAATTATTATTTCTTTATTGTTTTCTGAACAGTATTACTAAATCTTCACTCACTAAGGAATGATTTACAGTTACAGAACAATTGCAGATATGGGACAGACTTTCTTTGTGCCCCTCACCATTTTTAAGGATTATCTTTAAAAATGAGTCAGATGAAGATATTTGCACCCAACCAAAGGACAGAACCAGCTGACCACTGTTGTTGAATTAGTGAAGGGTGAAAGAAGCTGAGGAGAAGCGCAATCCTGTAGGAGGACCAGCACTCTTAATCTGGACCACTGAGAGCTTTCAAACACTGGACCACCAAACAGCATACACCAGCTGATATGAGACCCCCCAATACACATACAGTAGAGGACTTCTAGATCTGTGTTCATTCAGAGATGATGCACCTAACCCTCAAGAGACTGGAGGCCCCAAGGAGTTTAGAGGTCAGGTGGCATGGCAGGTCGGGACATTCATGTGGAGACAGGGTGGTGGAGTGGAGGTATGGAATGTGGATAAGAGGTGGGTGGGTGGGGGTCAGGGAATGGAATATGGAGTGTAAAAAATGAATTAAAAATAAAATTAAATTTAAAAAATAAAGATTATCTACATAGTAAATGAATATGCTAAATGGTATACATTTAAGCAATTAATCTTATTGCATTATTTTTGACCTATGTTTCATTCTTTGTTGAATACCTTCATTTTTCCCATAATGAGATTGGAATGGTGTGTTTCACAGAACATATGTACAGGAGTGCCAATATCAATCCATTGAATATAGGGTATAGGCAATGTGACTTGCTACTAATTTTCTAAGCTATGTGTTGTCCAATTTGTCTATAATGGTCTCCTTCAGTCACTTAGTCACTGACTTGAGAACACATACTAAGAATAAGGAAATAATAACCTATGCGTTTTTTTTTTAATTTCTGAGGTAGGGCTTGATTGTGTAATACTAATGACCCGGTACTTGTTATATATCACAAAGAAGTCCCAGACTCTTGAATGCTGGTTATTGGAGAGACACACAACTATTTCTGCTAAAAAACATCATTTATGTTATGCTCAGTCAGATTCCTTTACCTATTTAATGCAGTTAGATTTATATATATATATATATAACATATTGTGTCCCATGTTGTACAATGTTGAGAAGATAGTGGTACAAGTTCCTGGTTCACTGCTATTCAGTTACTTTAAATACCCTTACAATGTTCTTTGCTTAATATATTCAACCTTCTTCTCTCTCTTCTCTCTCTGAACCCTCAAAAAAAAAAAACAACAACAAAAAAAAACACTGGCCTCGTTTTAGTCCCTAAAGCAGTGCCTCTTCTAGATTTCATATACTTGCAGTAATGTGCATAGCCTCTTCAGGTTGGCTTCTTTTATGTAGAAGTATTATTTTTCCCAAAAAGAACTATTCAAAGAATCAACCAAACCAGGAGCTGGTTCTTTGAGAAAATCAACAAAATACATAAACCCTTAGCCAGACTAACTAGAGGGCACCGGGACAGTATCCTAATTAAAAAAATCAGATATGAAGAAGGAGACATAACAACAGATCCTGAGGAAATTCAAAACATCATCAGATCCTACTATAAAGGGCTATACTTAACAAAAAAAGGAAAACCTGGATAAAATGGACAACTTCCTAGACAGATACCAGGTACCAAAGTTAAATCAGGATCAGATTAACAATCTTAACAGTCCCATTTCCCCTAAGGAATATAAACAGTCATTAATAGTCTTCCAACCAAAAAAAAGTCCAGGACAAGATGGGTTTAGTGCAGAGTTCTATCAGACCTTCAAAGAAGACCTAATTCCAACTCTCCTCAAAGTATTCCACAAAATAGAAACAGAAGGTACTCTACCCAATTCGTTCAATGAAGCCACAATTATTCTGATACCTGAACCTTACATAGATCCAACAAAGAAAGAGAACTTCAGACCAATTTCCCTTATGAATACTGATGCAAAAATACTCAATAAAATGCTCGCAAACNGAATCCAAGAACACATCAAAATGATTGTCCATCATGATCAAGTAGGCTTCTTCCCAGGGATACAGGGATGGTTTAATATATGGAAATCCATCAATGTAATCGACTATATAAACAAACTCAAAGACAAAAATCACATATTCATCTCGTTAGATGGTGAGAAAGCATTTGTCAAAATCTAAAAGTCTTGGAAAGATCTGGAATTCAAGGCCCATGCCTAAACATAATAAAAGCAATATACAGCAAACCAGTAGCCAACATCAAAGTAAATGGAGAGAAGCTGGAAGCAATCCCACTAAAATCAGGGACTAGACAAGGCTGCCCACTTTCTCCTTACCTATAAAATATTGTACTTGAAGTCCTAGCCAGAGCA
>NC_034591.1:3673338-3685056 GCF_900095145.1 Mus pahari
AACCCAGATGTCCTTCAACAGAGGAATGGATACAGAAAATGTGGTACATTTACACAATGGAGTACTACTCAGCTATTAAAAACAATGAATTTATGCAATTCTTAGGCAAATGGATGATATCTGGAGGATATCATCCTGAGTGAAGTAACCCAATCACAAAAGAACTCACTAGAAATGCACTCACTGATAAATGGATAATAGCCCAGAAACCTAGTCTATCCTAGATACAATCTCCAAAACACAAGAAAATCAAGAAGAAGGAAGACCAAGTCGTGGATACTTCATTCCTCCTTAAGTAGGGAATAAAATACCCATGAAAGAAGTTGCAGAGACAATGTTTGGAGCTAAGACAAAAGAATGGACCCTCCAGAGACTGTCCCACCTGGGGGTCCATCCCATAATCAGCCACCAAACGCAGACACTATTGCATATGCCAACAAGATCTTGCTGAAAGGACACTGATATAGCTATCTCTTATGAGGCTATGCCAGTGTCTGGAAAATGTAGAAGTGGATGCCCACAGTCATCTATAGGATAGAACACAGAGACCCTTATGGAGGAGCTAGAGAAATTACCCAAGGAACTTAAAGGGCCTGCAACCCTATAGGTGAAACAACAATATGAACTAATCAGTACCCCCCAGAGCTCGTGTTTCTAGCTGCATATATAGCAGAAGATGGCCTAGTCAGCCATTGTTGGGAAGAGATGCCCCTTGGTCTTGCAAACTTTGTATGCCCCATACAGGGGAACTCCAGGGCCAAGATGTGGGAATGGGTGTGTAGGGGAGCAGGGTGGGGGGAGGGTATAGGGGACACTTGGGATAGCATTTGAAAAGTAAATGAAGAAAATATCTAATAAAATAATAAAAATATAAGCAATGTGTCTTCACACATATATTTAAAAAAAAAGAAGTATTATGTTTTCCTTGTACAGAGCTTATGCATCATGTTTTCCATTGCTGGCTGAATATTACATTTATGGATTTTTCGTAGTCAGTACTTCTACTCTTCTACTACAGGACATCTTGGCTTCTTTCACTCTTTGATGAACTAATTTGGTGACTGATGCTTTTTCTTAACATTTTACAGCTGAAATATCGATATCATATAATTACTGAGTTTTCCTGTTTAGCACAATTAAGCTTACAATTGAGTAATTCATTGTAGTGCACAGTTCAAAATAAAATATTTCTAATTTTGTAAAAGATCTCTTTTCACATTAGGCTGATCGATGGAGGGAGTACTATCATTTCAATGATACCCTAATGATAAGTTTGGTTTTCCATTCATTTTCTTTACTTTAAAGATTATCATCCAGATGTTCTATCCTTTTTCTACATCATTATGTCCCATAAATAATGCCTTTAATTAATGACTTACTATTATATGATAGTCATTACAGTTAAAATTAGAATTGTCCACGTAATTACTCTTCCTGTTATTCTATAAGGTTATTGGAACATATTGTCTTCTATTATCATCAAGTCATCTCATCACAAAAAGACCTACATGAAAAATATTCAGGCTAAAAACAAGAAGTGTTTGTGACAGAATGTTTTTCCTTTGCCTTGTTTCTCTATTTCTATTGCTGTTTGCCCAGTATTTCTTAAATTGGATATTAAATTCAAATATTAAAATATTTCTATCACTCTCCAGTATGATCATATACTTTTTACTAAATATCTCAAAGATTTTTTAATACTTAAGTTATGTTATTATCTAATATTTAGAAACCAGAAAATTATAAGTAACCAGAATTTATATTTAGTAAATATAGCTCAATATTTTGCAATTTATTTAAAGAAGGCCATAAATAATAAATAATGCTTCTAAAGAAAATTTGCATATAATAATGCAATTTGGACGGCTGTGCATGAATAACTATATCCCACTTTTTTGAAATGCCTTTTAAAATTCTAAGCTTGGGAAGTAACAAGCCAACTATATTTGTCAGGGGTCAGAAACTATAATATAATATAATCACTGTGATAAGCAAATGCTCAAACTGGCATTTGCCCTGGAGGTATCTTTTGATAGCTGTTGACCTAGATTCTAGGATATAATGACCAAAGTGCTTAAGGGAAGGGTCATGAAGCAAAATCTGGAACCTCAGCAAACAGATGAAATTTTAAACCACCATTAAAAGCCCAATGAACTCCAAAAATGAGAAACACCCACATACAAATAAAGTAGGTTAAAAATAATCTGGTAAAGATGACAATACTAGAACTTTAAACTCTCCTCTAGGAACTTTTGGAGAGGAACCTACACCCAAAGAGCTTTGGAGCTATAAGTAGCAGCACCAGTGTGGTTCAAAGTGAGGAAATGGGAAAAGTGTCCCAGCTATTCTCAGTTATTATTCCCACTAATGCGCATTCCCAGAGACATGTTGATACAATGATATAAGATACAGAGGCTAAACAAGTTTCAGGAAAAGTAAAAAAGTTACACTTCTGAGGAGGAACTGACTAAAGATATTGGTAAATAGAAGAGATAGAAACTAGTACATTTCTAAGCTATATAAATAATGAGGATTTAGTGGTTAACAAATTAAAATTGCAAGGTTGCTGATATTTTTAGAAGTCTACTTTGAGACCTTTAAATGAAAGTAAATGTTTCATTCTAGACAACAAAGAGAGGAAGGCTGTCTACAGGAAGAGGCAACACTCCAGGGACAAGGCTTTCCCTAGTTACTAGAAAAATGAGACACAAGAACAAAAAGAAGATTCTTATTGTTGAGCTAGAGACATACTACATACAAAGGCACATTTCAAGAATGAGAATAGAAAGTAATAGTTTTAAGCAGATACATGCTTCTCATGAAGAAAGTTAAAAAAACTAACACTCTCAAAATCATAAAAAAAAATCTGTGTACTTAAAGAATTAAGAATTTATCTTATTTAATATAAAATACTGAAAGGTAGATATTACAAAAATGAAATAGCACACATGGATAGTTTTAAATAAACATTACTTATATCAAGGACTAAAATTGCATAAATTGTAATATAAAAGTTAATGCACGGATATATTTATGTAAAGGTCCTCACGTTAAAGAGAAGTAAACAAAAATATTGTTTAATTAAGACTTTAGAATATTAAATATGCCCATTTTAATATCTGGAATAAATACAAAACCAAGATAGTACTGAGTATTTGAGAAAAATAGAAAAAAATATTAAAAAATGAATGGGATACATAATTGTAAGGCAATCCAACAACAACAAAATGGATAACTTGCTGTATATGCTTATTAAAATCTCTATTAGAAATATACCCATAGTAATCAAAGCTAAGATTCACTAGGATGAGAGGACTTAACAAATTCTATGTGCTCTAGTAAAAGAGTCTCAACTTGTTTAAGCCAAGACATTTGCACTTGCCATTGGCAGAAAAGAACTAACAAGCACATTAAGGCTGTCACACATGAGGATAAGCAGAATTGAACTCCATTTACAATACAAATTAATTGTATTGTAAGAAAATTATTATATGTAAAAGGAGTTGAATTCTGAAAATCCTTCATTAGTGAGAACACCAAACACTAAGCCACAGGGAATAATCATTTTATAGTTACCTAAATTCACGTATTCTATGCCTATCCTAGAGCCTGAGCTCTGTGACCAGGTGTCACACTGAGAATTCTCTGGGTTAAACTTGCAGGTTAGCATATATCTCAATACTCATGGGAGAACCTGCTTCTTTAAGTAGATGGCAGATAATAAGGAGACCCACAACTGGTAACTGAAAAGAGAAGGGACTACAGAGCCTGCAGCTTCCATTAGATATTCCTGCTCTTTATTCAACTGAAACAGAGCCATGGTAATACCCAACTCCTCCAAATTCTACAGTACATATGCTGTACAACATGGTATAACCAAGGTACTAAAACCTTCCTTTTTTATTATTTTATTTTATTTTATTTTATTTTTACTTTTATTGGTTGTTTTATTTACTTATATTTAAAATGTTTTCCCTCTTCCCAGTTTTTCCTCCATGGGCCTCCCTCTCTCTGCCTCTATTAGGGTGCTTCCTCACCCACACACCCACTTCTGCCTCAGCACCCTAGCATTTCCCTATCCTGGGTCATCAAGCCTCAAAAGGACCAAGGGGCTCCACTCCTAGTGATTCCAGAAAAGGCAACCCTCTGACATATCCAGCCGAGGATCCTAGGACACAACAAGGAGGACATTAGAGGAAAGACCCAACAAAGGGAAGAGAGAACCTGTAAAGACCATATCCAGTGCATAGGCACAGCCCCCAATTGAGGGATGAGGCTACACACCCTCCTAAAAATTTTAATCCAGAATTCCTCATGTATAAAGGAAATGTAGGGACAAAAAGTGGAGCAAAAACAGAAGGAAAGGCCATCCAGAGAGTGCCTCACCTAGGGATCCATCCCATCTCCTCACATCAAACCCAGACACTATTGCATATGCCAAGAAGAGCTTGCTGACAGAAGCCTGGTATAGCTGTCCCCTGAGAGGCTCTACCAGAGCGAAAATAAAACCTTTCTTATTCCAGAAAACATCTTGAACAACAAGACTAAAACCTATATCACATTTTCCATATATGCGCCTGAAAGTAATCAGTCTACTTATTTTTCTTAATTTGAAATAAAATTTATCAGGTATGCTAATTACTCCACAACTTCTTTCCTTAATCATCTTTTAGAGCAGAGGTGTGGAGCAGTCTTTAAATACAAAAAAGAGTTTTAAAGGTTTATTGAGATACAAATTACTTAAAATTAATGTATCAATTAAATACTATAAGTAAATTTAAGATGTTATGTAGAAACTAGTAACTATCAATAAATCATTGTTAAAATAGATTTCAATAAATTACTAGTATAGAAACTGCAAAGAAAAATATGACAATATATACTTTTCAACATTGAAATTATTCACAGTATGCTTTTTACTGGGAGAATCTTATCTATAAACATATATATTTGAAAATATTTTTTATGTATATGTTAAATAATATGAATGTCATTGTGTATTCATACAAAAAGTTGAGATTGTAGTAATGAGAGGAGAGAGTAAATATGTGTGAAGGGTTATTGCAAATTGATATATTTTCCTCATGGAATTCAAACAGGGTTTAATACACTTTCGTTACAAGATAGTCACAATACAATGACAGTTTGAAAGTAGAGTCAATTCATATTTCTAAAACAATATGCTGATATATTGCCTCTTGTGGGAAAAAATAAAGAACAGAGGAAATTCCACTACATGAGACTTGTAAGTACAGATGGATGAGAAATAACATACTCATCTTTGAAAGAGTGTGTTATCATCATATGCACTTAACATGTGTTAATTCCAAGTTAATTAACATCTATCTCTATTGAAACAAAGTAGCCATTTTTTTTTATTATTTTCTTTATTTACATTTCAAATGCTATCCCGAAAGTTTCCTATACCCCTCCCCCCCCACTTCTGCTCCCCTACCCACCCACTCCCACTTCTTGGCCCAGGCCTTGCCTTGTGCTGGGTCATATAAAGTTTGCAAGACCAAGGGGTCTCTATTCCCAGTGATGGCTGATTAGGCCATCTTCTGAGTAGCCATGTTTTATTATAATCTAAAAATTTATATATCTTGTATATCTTTAGATATTTTAGATATTAGCATGTTAATATTTATGTACACATTAATTACTACATATTGTTAAAATTTCTATTATTTCTTTTATATTTTAATGACATCATTCCCTCTCTCTTACCATCCCTACCCTTCCATATAACTCTCCTTGTTTTTTTTTTGCAAATTCATGGCCTCTTTTTTTTTCATCAAGCGCTACCACATGCATAATATGTCTTCTAAATATACCAATGCAACCAGCTAAGTTCATACAATGCTTGTTGTACAATCATTTTTTAACCAATGAAATAATTTTGAGGTAAGTTACAAAGACAATGTGAAATGGTTACTAAAATAATAAACTGAGTTCTGTGGGTCACTCAATCACATGATTATACAGTACATCTTACATACATGCAGGAGTACTTCCCACTTTCTACAACCATCTAAGCTTTCCTGTCCCAGCAAATTGTGAGGAGCACAAACTTTCAATTTTGCTTAGGGTTAGAAAAACAGTAGCAAAAGGGAGACATTCAAAATCCTCTACGGTCCTTGTCACCTCAAATGTATGGAGGCACTCATGGAAATTTTTTTTCAGGAGTATTATTAAATCATACATGATGTCTTAAGTACTTCTTAAACCATGACTGCATACCACTGTGTTTACAGAATGATATTCATGGACTAACCCACTCACCTCTGAAATTGTAGGCCAATTCTATGTTTTATATCTTTTTATTTGGTGGGGGTTGTTTGTTTGTTTGTTTTGTTTTGTTTTGTTTATTGGTCATGATGTCTCCTCAAAGCAATGGAAAAGTAACTAAGAATTCACCTACATTGCTAGTGGTAGATTTTTATCTATATTTCTTGATTTAAATTCTACTCTCATCCAGAGATATTCTCAGATACACCATGAGATAATGCTATTTGTCTCCTCTTAGCACACATTGGCACATAACCTTAGCCATCATATTACTTCCAATAAAATGAGGTTACAAATCCAAGTCAGAGAACAGTAAAATTAATGTAAGATTCTTGACACTTGGCTGAGATAGTATAAAGATAGTAGAGAATCTCTACTAAATGTGGTTCCAGTCAAGATATACACAGATCTAAGGGAATAGAATCCCCACTAATATCAAAGGATTCATGGGGTAAAAAGGTGCTAACACACAAGTCAATTAACAAACAGTTTTAAATATCAAGTGATTATCAGTTGGTACAGCCTCTGGATGATATCAATATTTATCTACATTCACAAATATCCTTTCTATAAATCAGGGTATAAAACTTTGAAAAGAAAATGTCATCATGATCTATCCACCTGCTCCACAAAACATCACAGTCTAAACAAAAAATTGAAATAAATGCATGCCCCAAATAGTAATTTAGTATGTGTATATATATCATTGTTATGGAAAAGCTACATCCTTACACTCCATTAAATAGTTTATGGAAATATGCAACAAGTGTGGATGTTTGTGTATTTGAAATTAATGGAAAACTAAACATATATCTCAAATTCTTGAAAAGAAAGATTCAAGGTTATTAAAAATAGACTTTTCTTTCAGCAATAAATTTCAGAGTAGATGGCTATCTTGAAAATTCAATAAAGCACATTTTATTTCCTTAGTGCCCTAAGTGTTAATATAGTTAATAGTGCATAATTTTATTGTACACAAAGAGATTAATTTACAGTTTCATTATAGTGTTTCATCAGGTATAAACAGATGCATATTATACTATTTTTATAATTAAAGATTTGACTTTGAAAAAAATTAGACCATCAGATTAAATATGAATAGTAAAGTGCAATTTATGAGAGAGTAATTCAGGAGATGTAATTCATAATTGAATTACTTTTGTCAAGATATTGTTCATGCTCAGTGCATTATAACATGCTCAGTGCATTATAAAGCATACCATATATATATAATATATTAACTTTTACAGGTCAAGTTATAAAGAAGAATTTTCAAGTGGAAATTTTTTTCTAATAGACAATGATATATCATTGGACTGAATTATTTGAATTCTTTTAAACCATATTTTAGCAAAATTATATTGTTAAAAATATATCAATACAAAGCTGTACAAACGAATCACAAAGAAAACTCTGTATTGTTTTGTCAGAAAAGATGAATTAACATAGTAAACTCAGTGTAGCGATCTCATTTAGATACTTGGGACTTGAAAGCATGAATAGTTCAATACTCTGTGGAAGAAAATAACAGATAATCTTTTCCAAGGTATAAACATTCCTGCCTGAATATGAAAGATAGTGTAATATGATCCCCATGTGTTTTCTCTTTGTTGATAAGTTTCTTAATAGATGAATGCTAACTAGGTTTAATTCAGAAGAAGAATCTTCAGATATTGGATGACTAGAAGCCCCATGGGGCATTTAAAGTGGGATACAAATTTCATATACATCCAAAGTTTCCATTTAGCCATACTTGGAAGGAGGATTGAGTGTGGAAATGTGTTCAGGAGTACTTTGAGCTCCAAGTAAAAAAGCTTTAAGAGAAAGTTGATATCAGCACGATATCAAGGAAATGTGTGCACCTCAGCTCAATAAGAAGAATAGTAAACCTGACCTTGGGCTGCCACAATGGTGATTTACACAATGGATCAGGACTCTGATGAAAATTCATTTCTCATTAGAATGAAGCAGGAATACAGAAAGCACTCACTATAAGGGATTGGCTTATTAACATAAAATTTTCTAGGTTAACAATACAGGACAAGTAAGTTATTACATATAAACTCTTTTGTCTATTTGTAATAAAGTAGATAACATGCATGACTATTTAAAGAATAAAGTACAGGCAAAATGTCAAGCTGCCTATTTGAAATAAGATAAGCCCTCAACATCCAAAAAATAAACACATGGAGATTAAGATAGCATTAGTCATATATAAACTTAAAAACAGTAAGATGAAAAAAATAACATATCAGATACATAAAATGTACAATATACATTCTTTTTCTCCTTAAAATATCGAATACGTTTACTATATTAAGTGATATGTTCTTGACTTAAATATATTGCTATTTGCTGTGTTTCAAAATATAACATTCATATAAAACAAAGGAATTATACTATATTAATAACTTTCATCAACTTACTTTTGTTTCTTGTCTTATTTTTCAAAAGGAGGTAAGAATTATAGCGAAGGCTCAGAAGAATTTCCTGTTAAAGGAATTGTTAAAACACCTAACATCTATTTTAAGCAAAGGAGATTTGAGCATGAATATCTGCTTTCATTTTGTGTAAATAAGCTCCATAATTTCATGAGATCCACACTTTTTCTAAAAAGATTATCAAAGTGTATATTTAAAATTGGCAGATATATAGAGATACACATGCAGATAATTTGATAGAGGGCAATTAATTGATAATAGACACAAACAGTAAGCTTACTGATTATCACTTAAACACACATAAAAAATTAGTATTTCTCAAATTATTTGCTCAAAGTTACATAAATCAAAATAAACTGGTAATCATTATAATGTGTTTCCAAGAATTTTCTTAGAGATACTAAATAAGAACTTTCGATGATTAATCATGGCAATCTATCACTTTACTAAACTCATGGTTGGCACATATGTGAATGATGCTGGAGATGACTAGTGTCATAGGAGTGAGATGCTTCTTGTTATAGGTTTTTATCAACAATTATGTAGTTCATGTTGAGGTCAGTATTACAGAAGCTAGGTTAAGAGGAGTATGGGCAAGTACATAAAATAAGGCCTTAGCTTTTTATTAGATAATTTCTTTATTTGCATTTCGAATGTTATCCCCTTTCCTGGTTTCCTCTCTATAAACACCCTAGCCCTCCCCTTGCTCACCAACCCATCCATTCCCTCTTCCTGGCCCTGGCATTCCCTTACACTGAGGCATAGTGCCTTCACAGGACCAAGGGCCTCTTCCTATTGATGACCAACTAGGTTATCCTCTGCTACATATGCACCTAGAGTCATGAGTCCCTCCATGTGTACTCTGGTTGGTGTTTTATTCCCTGGGAGCTCTGGAGGTACTGGTTAGTTCAGATTGTTGTTCCTCCTATGGGGCTGCAAACCCCTACAGCTCCTTGAGTGCTTTCTCTAGCTCCTTCATTGGGGACACTGTGCTCAGTCCAGTGGATGACTGCGAGCATCCACCTCTGTATTTGTCAGACACTTGTAGAGCCTCTCAGGAGACAGCTATATCAGGCTCCTGTCAGCAAGCACTTGTTGGCATCCACAGTATTGTCTGGGTTTGGTGACTGTATATAAGATAGATCTCCAGTTAGGGCAGTCTCTGAAAACTACACCCTAGTAAAAGCAAGAAAATAATCTTTCAACAAAATAAGGCTTTGTAAGCCAGTACTGATAGCTGCTTCCACACACACTCTATTGTCTACAATTGATTTATCTGGGTGCCATGCTTTATTTAAAGATGCTGTCTTAATTAGGGTTACTATTGCTGTGATGAAATGCCATAACCAGAACAACTTGAAAAGGAAAGGCTTTATTTGGCCAAAATATCCTACTAAGGGAAGCCAAGGTAGGAACCTGGAGTAAGGAGTTGGTGCTCTGACCTCCTAGGATGCTGCTGCCAACTTGCTTGCTCCTAATAGCTTGGTCAGTCTGCATTCTTATAAAACCCAGCATCAATAGCCCAAGGATGGCCCTACCTATTATGGGATGGACCTTTCACATCAATCACTAATTAAGAATGGAGCTTAAGAAGAAGGAAGACTGAAGTGTGGATGCTTCAATCCTACATAGAAAGGGGAAGAAAATAATCACAGGAGATAGAAGATGAAAGCGATCTGGGAGGAAAATAAGAGGGGCAGGGGAAAGGGGGTCAGGATCAGATACTGGAAGGGATAGGAGAGAAGAACAGAGAGTCAGAAAGTCACATAGAAATAGTTACAAGTGGGGGGTGGGGAAGTGGGGATAGCCACTAGAAAGTCCCAGACACCAGGGGAGCAAGAGGCTTCAATGACTCAATGGGGATGACTTTAGCTGAAATATGCAACAGAGGGGGAGATGGACCATGTAGAAACCACCTCCAGTAGATTGGCACAGCCCCTAGTTGAGGGATGGGACATTGTTAACCCAGATATGTTCCTGTCCAAAGGAAAGGCAGGGACAAAAAGTGGAACAGAGACTATAGAAAAGGCCATCCAGAGACCACCCTACCTAAGAATCTATCCAATCTGCACCAGCCAAACCTAGACACTATTTGCTGATTCCAAAAATCGCTTGCTGGGAGAAGAATGGTATGGCTGTTCTCTGAGAGAACCAGCACCTGAGGCAGATGCTCACAGTCAACCATCACTGAGCCCAGGGATACCAATGGAAGAGCTAGGGTAAGGACTGAAGGAGCGGAAGGGGATTGCATCTCCATAGAAAGAACAGTGTCAAGTAACTGGACCACCCAGACTTAACCACCAAGCAAAGAGTGTACGTGGAGGCATTCATGGCTCCAGATACATATGTAGCAGAGGATGGACTTATCTGACATCAATGGGAGGCAAGGCCCTTAGTCCTGTGCAGGCTCGATGCCCCGGCATAGGTGGTACACTATAGAGGTGAGGCTGAAGTGAGTGAGTAGGTGAAGGAGCACCCTCATAGTGGGAAAGGGAGGGGAAAAGAAAGGATGGATGAGGGTGTGTGGAGGGATATCCAGGAAGGGGATATCATTTGAAAGCAGGACTCCAGAGCAGGGCCAAGAAGTGGGAGTGGGTGGGTAGGGGAGCAGGGGCAGGGGGAGGGTATAGGGAACTTTCCAGATAGCATTTGAAATGTAAATAAAGAAAATACCTAATAAAAAAAGAAAAAAGAAGGAAAAAAATGGGGTACAGAGCTAAACAAAGAATTCTCATCTGAGGAATATAGAGTGGCTAAGAAGAACCTGAAAAAATGTTCAACATCCTTAATCGTCAGGGAAATGCAAATCAAACAACCTTGAGGTTGAACCTCACACCAGTCAGAATGGCTAAGATCAAAAATTCAGGTGACAGCAGATGCTGGAAAGGATGTGGAAAAAGAGGGATACTCCTCCATTGCTGGTGGGAGTGCAATCTTGTAAAACCACTCTGGAAGTCAGTCTGGCAGTTCCTCAGAAAATTGGACACAG
>NC_034591.1:3685741-3688241 GCF_900095145.1 Mus pahari
CCAAGGATCTGAAGGGGTCTGCAACCCTATAGGTGAAACAACAATATGAACTAACCAGTACCCCAAGATCTCATGTCTCTAGCTGCATATGTAGCAGAAGATGGCCTAGTTGGCCATCATTGGGAAGAGAGACCCCCCTAGGTCTTGCAAACTTTATATGCCCCAATACAGGAGAATGCCAGGGCCAAGAAGTGGGAGTGTGTGGGTAGGGGAGCAGGGCAGGGGGAGGGTATAGGGAGCTTTCTGGATAGCGTTTGAAATGTAAATAAAGAAAATACCTAATAAAAAGTTTAAAAAATGAATTATCTAATAAAATAAAATTTAAAAAAATGAAAAAATATAAAAAAAATATTCATTATGGGGCCAATATTATAGAAGCTATTTTTCTTTGATTATCATACAGCAGATTTATTTTTAAAGGATTCTTTTTTCATTCAATAAATTTGGACTAAAGTATCCCTCTCTCTACTCCTCCCAGCTCCCACATCTTCTTTCTCCACAAGTTTCACACCCCGCCCCATTTTCTCTTGAGAAAAGAGCAGGTAGATTCATTTTTTAAATTGAGGTTCCATCGTTTCCTGACATGAAACTAGCCAGCACAGATGCTCTGTGATCTATTCTTCTTTTGGCTGTACAAGAAAAGGCATCAACTTTTTCCTAGTTCTAAATGCAGGAAAGTAAAACATGAGTTTAAAAAGGCAGTTCATCGGCTGGAGAGATGGCTCAGTGGCTAAGGGCACTGGATGTTCTTTCAAAGGTCCTGAGTTAAATTCCCAGGAACCATATGGTGACTCATAACCATCTGTAAAGGGATCTGATGACCTCTTCTGGTGTGTATGAAGACAGAGACACTGTCTCACATACATGAAATATAACAAATGATTCTTTAAAAGAAAAAAAAGACAATTCATGAAGTCTCCAGGATTCTAAGTACCTCCCAAACAAGATCAACATCTCTGATAATGAGTCCTACAAATTATTATTTCTCATAATAACAGTCCCTGTGGTGTTTCCTGGAGTTTGAATTTGCAAATGATTTCTAGCTAAAAGTTAAAGCTCCTGTATCTAATATATTCTATTCGGTATAACTCAGGGTATTTTGTTTCTTTTTCTTTAATAAAAATTTCACCCCTCTATAAATTATGTTTGTGAAGAATTGTACCAAACTCAGTTCTCAGAATGAAGAACTTATATGCTGAAAATCTGACCTGCCAAGAAAGAAAGAGAAGTCCTAATGTGTGTGTGCACCGAGACCAATAATGGAAGTTTTCTGTCTTTCTTCACTAAGGCTATGCTCAGGGTGAAAATGAGGAGACTTCAGCTCTTGGCTTCATTTCTGTTTTGTTGAGTTTTAAACAATCAATTTCAGCATTGCTTGATCTAATCAGAGCTTTTCTCAAATGGTAATGTTGTCTCACAGACTATGAGTTTGTGAAATTTTCTAGAGCAAGTACCTCACAGTTTTCCATTTGCTTGGTCATTCAACATTGTTTGGTAAGAAGTAGTTAATAGCTACTCACTTTCATCATGAAATATAAGCCTCTCTCTCTCTGTCTCTCTCTCTCTCTCTGTCTCTCTCTCTCTCTCTGTCTCTCTCTCCTTGTTTTTTCCTGGATGCATTGTTTTTCTGTGTAATAGCCCTGGATATCTTAAAACTCCATTTGTAAACAAAGCTTGTCTAGAACTTTCTGAAATCAGCAAGCTTCTGCCTCTTGAAAAGTTAGATTAAAAGCATATACCATGCACCATGCACCACCAATGCACCACCATACTCTCTTGAGTTTTTAATTTTTTAAATTACTTTTGTACTCTTTTGTTGTTGTTGTTGTTATTGTTGTTTGTTTGTTTTTGCTTTTTCGAGACAGAGTTTCTCTGTATAGCCCTGGCTGTCCTGGAACTCACTTTGTAGAACAGGCTAGCCTCGAACTCAGAAATCCACCTGCCTCTGCCTCCCAAGTGCTGGGATTAAAGGAGTGTGCCACCACCGCCTGGCTTTACTTTTGTAATCTTGTGATGAGCCATACAGTTATATTCCTTCAACAAAAAGTTTGAATAATAAAGTCTTTTTGTTTGTTTGTTTGTTTGTTTTGGAGACAGGGTTTTTCTGTGTAGGCCTGGCTGTCCAGTTCCATTTCGTAGACCAGGCTGGCCTTGACCTCAGAAATCTGCCTGCCTCTCTGTCCCAAGTGCTAGGATTAAAGGCCTGTGCCACTGGCTGAATAAGAATGTTCTTAAAACTACATAATTTTTTTTTAAAGTTTCAGAGTAATTGTGAATATTCTGGCATATGTTAAATGTCTTAGAGTTTCTTGAAGTAAGAAGAAGTAGAATATAAATGTTAGTTATTATATGTTTATGTCATAAAATCTGTGTTATTATTTAAATAACTAAGGTAAAATAAATCTAATAATTATTCACTGAAAACTAAACCCAATATGGGACAAAAATCTAGCAGAAATTATAAGCAAGATCACATCACTATGTTCATTATCCCAACCAA
>NC_034591.1:3689769-3753586 GCF_900095145.1 Mus pahari
GATGGAACACAGGGCCCCCAATCGAGGAGCTAGAGAAAGTACTCAAGGAGTTGTAGGGGGCTGCAACCCTGTAAGTGGAACAACAATATGAACTAACCAGTACCCCCTGAGCTCAAGTCTCTAGCTGCATAGGTAGCAGAAGATGGCCTAATCGGCCATCATTGGGAAGAGAGGCCCTTGGATTTCCAAAGATCATATGCCCCAGTACAGGGGAAAGCCAGGGCCAGGAAATAGGAGCTGATGATTTGTGGTGCAGAGGCATGGGGAAGGGTGTAGTGGATTTTCAGAGAGAAAACTAAGAAAGGGATAGCATTTCAAATGTAAATGTAGAAATTATCTAATTAAAAAAGGAGCAGCACATACTCTGCGAGTTGTATCCTGGGTATTCTTTAGTTTATAGATAATATCGGCTTATTAGTGAGTGTGTACCATGCACGTCCTTTAGGGTCTGGATTACCTCACTCAGGATGATATTTTCTGGTTCCACCCACTTCCCTGCTATTTTCAGGATGTCCTTCTTTTTAATTGTTGAATAATGTTCCATTGTGTAAATGAACTATACTTTCTGTATCCATTCTTCACTTGAGGAACCTGTGGGTTGCTTGCAGCTTCTGGCTGCTATGAATAGGCTGCTATAAAGATACTGGAGCACAGGTCATTGTGTTGTGCTAGAGCTTCCTTTGAGTATATGCCGAAAAGTGCAGAATACCCATGATATAACTTAAAGACCTATGAAGTTAAACAAGAAGGAAGTATCAAATGAGAATGCCTCAATCCCACGTAGAAGGAGGAAGAAAATAATTACGAGAGGCACAGGGAGGGAGGGACATGTGTAGGAAAGGAGTAAGGGGGACAGGATCATGTATTGGGGGGGAGACAGGTGGGAAGCCCAGAGGGCCAAGAGAATGAATAGCAATATGCAGCTGGGGTGGGGGAGTCTAGAAAATCCCAGGGACCTGGGATATGAGAGGCATCAAGGCCGCAATGGGGATATCCTTAACACAACATTGGAGAGATGGAATCTGGAGGAATCACCTCCAGAGGATAGACAGGACTCCAAGAGGAGGGATGGGACAACCCACCCATCTCAAAATATTGACCCAGAATTATTCTTGTCTAAAGGAAACACAGAGACAAGAGTGAGCAGAGACTTAAGGAAAGGCCTTCCAGTGACCAGCCCAACTTGGGATCCATCCCATGGGCAGGCACCAAATCCACACACTATTACTGATGCCAGTTTGTGCTTGGAGACAGGAGCCTAGCATGGCCATCCTTTGAGAAGCTCTAGCAACAGCTGACTGAGATGAATGCAGATACTCACAGCCAGCTAGTGGACTGAACTCTGAGGTCAGGAACCCCTATGGAAGAATTAGGGAAAAGATTGAAGGAACTGAATGGGGTGGCAACCCTATAGGAAGACCAACAGTGTCCACTAATCTGGACCCCAGAAGCTCCCAGAGACTGAGACACCAACCAAAGATGGTACACCAGCTGGTCCAAAGCCCTTGGCACATATGTAGCAAAGATCTGACTGCTTTGTCTGGCCTGAGTGGGAGAGGATGTGCCTAATCCTATAAAGGCATGATTTTCCAGAGAAGAGAGGGATGTCCTAGATAGGGACATCCTCTCAGAGGCAAAGGAGAAGGGGAATGGGGTGAAAAACTCTGGGTAGGGGGGCCAGGAGCAAGACAATATTTAGGATGTAAATAAATAAAATGACTACATAAAAATTATTTATGTGAGAAATTTTTTTTAAAAAAGAGAAAAGAGCATCACAGAGTGAGTCAGGAATGGGGGCCTGTTCAGTGAGCAGAGTTCAGCTGAGTTCAGGCAATGCACTGCAATTCAATTCTTCCTTTCTCATAACACTGCGGCCAGCAGTCTTGATTGCCATAGAGGGCAAAGGATGAGCTTGAGCGAGTGCATCTTTCTCTCACCCACTCTGTCTCATGGCAGGTAAGTTGCAGAGACATGTTTACACGCTTAGGTCTATCTCACCAGCAACCCTCACATCCAGGACCAGCTCTACTACACTGCTCAGGTAAGGTGCAGCCCCCACTCTTTCCTTAAGGTACATAACACTTTTGTTTTTTGAGATTAGTAACATTATTTTCATATTTTTGTTGTTTGTAAGCCAATGCCTGCATAGTCTTCAGTAAAGATTTCAGAGTACTAGACTCTCATTAGAATTCTAATGAGAGTTAAAATAAGAAAACTTGGTCTTCCATAATACCTTTCTAAAAGGGAATAGAGTAAATGTAGTTTTCCTGGTGCACCCACCTTTCTACTTAAGTCAGTTTCATACACCAATCACTAATTCCTAAATGGTTGTTAACTTAATTAAAAACACAGAGCTATGTTATTATCAAAACATTGCAGAACCAACTGAGACTTATCAGTCTCTTCATAAGAGAGTGATATGATTGAGATGTAAGTACAGGCATTTGATCCTGATATCACAGTTGGTGCTGCTGTTTGGGACAGCTTAGGCACTATGCCCTTCTAGAGAACATACACCACTTAGAGGCTTCAAAGCCCAAACCATTCTCAATCTTCCCCTCCCCCTCCCCCCCCCCCCCTCTCCCTCCCCCCTCTCCTCTCCCACTTCTCCTCTCCCTCCCCGTCCCGTCCCCTTGCCTCCCACTACCTCTCTCTGCTTGCAGTTTGAGATGTGAGACCTAAGCTCTCAGAGTGCTGATTTCTCTAGTTTTCATGTATACTTGCTACAACACTTCCCTACCCAGATGGCAAGGAACTCATTTTTTTGGACCATAAGTCAAGTAAACTTTTCTATCTGAGTTGTCTTGGTCATGTTGTTTTATTACAACAATAGAAAATTAACTAATACAAAAGTTTGTCTAGAGACTCCAGTCAATTCTTGTCATAAATACCATGAACAAAATCAAGTTGAGGAGAAAAGGGTTTTTTTTGTATTTTGTTTTTTTGTTTGTTTGTTTTGTTTTGTATTGTTTTGTTTTTCACCTAGATAACAGTCCAGCATAAAGGGAAGTCAGAGTAGGAACTTAAGGTAGGAAGGGATCTGGGGGCAGGAACTCACACCACAGGCTACAGAGGAGTGGTACTTACTAGCTTTATCTACAAGGCTTAGTCAGCCTGATGTCTTATACAAACTGACACTACCTGTCTAGGTGTAGCAGCTCCCAGAGTGAGATTTTCCTATCAGTCATTAATAAAGAAAATATTCCATAGACTTACTTATAGTCCAGTATTATTGAGGCATTTTCTTAACTGAGATATCTTCCCAGATATACCTGGCTTCTTTAGAGTTAACTCTCTCTGTCTCTGTTTCTGTCTCTCTGCCTCTCTCTGTCTCTATTTCTGTCTCTTTGCCTCTGTCTCTTCCTCATACACACACACACACACACATACACACACAAACACACAGAAGAATTTTTGTATAGTAATTTAATATGGAATTTGATATGATGAGAAACAATGTTATAACATTATTATCAGTACTTAATCTTATTAACACACTTAATATCTCCTTGAGATAAACATTGAGCCTAGCTACAAATACACTTGAAAACAATGTTTTTTCTCTTTATCGATCCGTGTGTGTGTGTGTGTGTGTGTGTGTGTGTGTGTGTGTGTGTGTGTGTGTGTATGCTGTCTTTTGCAACTGCTTAGATTAGGATAGAAAGAAATGGGCATTAAACACTAATATTGAAGGTCCATAAAAATTGATTTCTTTGGGCATCCCTTCTTTGTAGCCAATAATGCAGAAAGCAAGTCTTCAATTTCAAGAACACCTTACAACTGGAACTAGTCGTTCTGATTACGATGCGTTAAAAAAAAAAAAAAATCAGAAACGGAATTAAAAGTTTGAGAGGGAAACAGCAGTTTCAGTAATTCATCTACTCTAGGTTCACTTCTCACACTGAATGGCTATTTCATCATCTCTGAATTTCCTCTAAGAGCATCAAGAACGATCCATTTTCAAGTCACTTCACTTCTGAAGGTGGTAGTTGTCTACAACCTTGAAGCTCCTACACTATGGCAGGGTTTCTGCAACCATTATAGGACCTGCTACTTCAGCATTCCACTCATTCAATATGTGTGTATTTTTCTGTGTTTCATCAATTCTTCTGTATTGTAAATCTTTTATTGTGTATAATTATGGTATAGAACATGAAGATATGAAAATACAAATATATATTAAAATGGCTACCATAATAAGCCTATCCACCACCTCAAAGAGTTAATCATTTTGTTTACACATCAAAGGCAATTTTTAACTTTCAAAAGTCTACTCATATATCAAAAATAAAATAAGGTACCATGTTGTGCTGTGAAGAATTTATATATATATATATAGATAGATAGATAGAGAGAGAGAGAGAGAGAGAGAGAGAGAGAGAGAGAGAGAGAGAGAGTTTTAGAATCAAATGTTCTATAGATATCTGTTAAATCCATTTGGTTCATACCTACTGTTAGTTTCCAAGTGTCTCTGTTTAGTTTCTGATTCCATGATCTGTCTCTTGATGAGAGTGGGGTGTTGAAGTCTCCCACTATTATTGTGTGAGGTAAAACGTGTGCTTTGAGCTTTAGTAAAGCTTCTTTTATGAATGTGGGTAACCTTGCATTTGGAGCATACATGTTCTGAATTGGGAGTTTATCTTGGTAGGTTTTTTTCCTTCAATGGGTATGAGGTGTCCTTCCTTAACTTTATTGATAACTTCTGGGTGAAGGTAGATTTTATTTGATATTAGAATGGCTACTCAATGTTATTTCTTGGGACCATGTGCCTGGAAAACTTTTTTTAAGCCTTTTACTCTGAGATAATATCGTCTTTATCACCACTGAGGTGTGTTTCCTATATGGGTCCTGTCTATTTATCCAGTCTGTTACTCCCTGTCTTTTTATTGGAAAATTGAGTCCGTTGATGTTAAGAGCTATCAAGGAAAAGTGATTGTTGCTTTCT
The DNA here is from genome assembly GCF_900095145.1 of Mus pahari. Classification (NCBI taxonomy): domain Eukaryota; kingdom Metazoa; phylum Chordata; class Mammalia; order Rodentia; family Muridae; genus Mus; species Mus pahari. Next base: position 3,694,715 of record NC_034591.1, read on the forward strand.
GTTCCTTTTGTTGCTATAGGTAGAGTTATGTTTGTGTGTCTATCTTCTTTTGGAATTGGTGAAAGAAAACACACAGGGCATGTACACACTGATAAGTGGATATTATATCAAAAGCTCAGAATACTCAAGATACAATTCATAGACCACATGAAGCTCNTACAAATACACTTGAAAACAATGTTTTTTCTCTTTATCGATCCGTGTGTGTGTGTGTGTGTGTGTGTGTGTGTGTGTGTGTGTGTGTGTGTGTGTATGCTGTCTTTTGCAACTGCTTAGATTAGGATAGAAAGAAATGGGCATTAAACACTAATATTGAAGGTCCATAAAAATTGATTTCTTTGGGCATCCCTTCTTTGTAGCCAATAATGCAGAAAGCAAGTCTTCAATTTCAAGAACACCTTACAACTGGAACTAGTCGTTCTGATTACGATGCGTTAAAAAAAAAAAAAAATCAGAAACGGAATTAAAAGTTTGAGAGGGAAACAGCAGTTTCAGTAATTCATCTACTCTAGGTTCACTTCTCACACTGAATGGCTATTTCATCATCTCTGAATTTCCTCTAAGAGCATCAAGAACGATCCATTTTCAAGTCACTTCACTTCTGAAGGTGGTAGTTGTCTACAACCTTGAAGCTCCTACACTATGGCAGGGTTTCTGCAACCATTATAGGACCTGCTACTTCAGCATTCCACTCATTCAATATGTGTGTATTTTTCTGTGTTTCATCAATTCTTCTGTATTGTAAATCTTTTATTGTGTATAATTATGGTATAGAACATGAAGATATGAAAATACAAATATATATTAAAATGGCTACCATAATAAGCCTATCCACCACCTCAAAGAGTTAATCATTTTGTTTACACATCAAAGGCAATTTTTAACTTTCAAAAGTCTACTCATATATCAAAAATAAAATAAGGTACCATGTTGTGCTGTGAAGAATTTATATATATATATATAGATAGATAGATAGAGAGAGAGAGAGAGAGAGAGAGAGAGAGAGAGAGAGAGAGAGAGAGTTTTAGAATCAAATGTTCTATAGATATCTGTTAAATCCATTTGGTTCATACCTACTGTTAGTTTCCAAGTGTCTCTGTTTAGTTTCTGATTCCATGATCTGTCTCTTGATGAGAGTGGGGTGTTGAAGTCTCCCACTATTATTGTGTGAGGTAAAACGTGTGCTTTGAGCTTTAGTAAAGCTTCTTTTATGAATGTGGGTAACCTTGCATTTGGAGCATACATGTTCTGAATTGGGAGTTTATCTTGGTAGGTTTTTTTCCTTCAATGGGTATGAGGTGTCCTTCCTTAACTTTATTGATAACTTCTGGGTGAAGGTAGATTTTATTTGATATTAGAATGGCTACTCAATGTTATTTCTTGGGACCATGTGCCTGGAAAACTTTTTTTAAGCCTTTTACTCTGAGATAATATCGTCTTTATCACCACTGAGGTGTGTTTCCTATATGGGTCCTGTCTATTTATCCAGTCTGTTACTCCCTGTCTTTTTATTGGAAAATTGAGTCCGTTGATGTTAAGAGCTATCAAGGAAAAGTGATTGTTGCTTTCTGTTCCTTTTGTTGCTATAGGTAGAGTTATGTTTGTGTGTCTATCTTCTTTTGGAATTGGTGAAAGAAAACACACAGGGCATGTACACACTGATAAGTGGATATTATATCAAAAGCTCAGAATACTCAAGATACAATTCATAGACCACATGAAGCTCTAGAAGATGGAAGGCCAAAGTGTGGATGCTTCAGTCCTTCTTAGAAGGGGGAACAAAATACTCCCTGAAGGAAACAGGGAGACAAAGTGTGGACTGAAGGAAAGATCATCCAGAGACTGCCCTACCTGGGGACACATACCATATACAGTCACCAAACCCAGACACTATTGTATATGCCAACAAGTGCTTGCTGACGGGAGCTTGATATGGCCATCTCATGAGAGGCTCTGCCAGAGCCTAACAAGTACAGAGGCAGATGCTCGCAGCATGGGGTCCACAAGGAGGAGTTAGAGAAAGGACTGAAGGAACTGAAGGGGTTCCTTAACCCCCCCCCCCCCCGCCCACAGAGATCCCAGAGACTAAACCACCAACCAAAGAGTACACATGGCTCCAGCCAAATATATAGCAGATGATGGCCTTGTCAGGCATCAGAGGGAGTAGAGGCCTTTGGTCCTGTGAAGTCTCAATGCCCCGATGTAGGGTAATGCCAGGGCAGGAGATGAGAGTGTGTGGGTGGGGAAACACCTTCATTGAAGCAGGGGGATGGGGATGGGATAGGTGTTTCCAGAGTGGGTGACCGGGAAAGGGAATAACATTTGAAATGTTAAAAAAGAAAATATACAATAAAATGTTACTCAGTTGCTATGTTATCTAGGATCCTCTCTTCCAGCTTGCTCAGCTTATTTCCCATGTCTCAAAGCTACTTAAAATTACTAGATGTGTTATCTTTACCTAACTTCTCATTGGTATATACACGAAATACAGGAGAATGTGAGGTAAGAGCACAAGTCTTGACTGGCGTTGTCACTTGATTCTCTTCCAGACTGAAAAATGGGGAAATTTTGCCTCATACCTGATCTACAGTGGCCAGGTCATCAAGGTCTAGAGATGGCTCCTTGATTTAGACATGCGGTAACTACAGTTCTTTATCTTGAAGCTATGCGTTTTCTTTCTTTTTTATTTTTAATTTTTTATTAGATATTTTCTTTATTTACATTTCAAATGCTATCCCGAAAGTTCCCTATACCCTCCCCCTGCCCCTGCTCCCCTACCAACCCACTCCCACTTCTTGGCCCTGGCCTTCCCCTGTGCTGGGTCATATAAAGTTTNCAAGACCAAGGGGCCTCTCTTCCCAATGATGGCCGATTAGGCCATCTTCTGCTACATATGCAGCTAGAGACATGAGCTCAGGGGGTACTAGTTAGTTCATATTGTTGTTCCACTTACAGGGTGGCAGCCCCCTTCAGCTCAGTGGGTACTTTCTCTAGCTCCTCCATTGGGGGCCCTGTGTTCCATCCAATAGCTGACTGTGAGCATCCACTTCTGTGTTTGGCAGGCACTGGCATAGCCTCACAAGAGGCCGCTATATCAGGGTCCCTTCAGCAGAACCTTGCTGGCATGTGCATTAGTATCTGGGTTTGGTGGCTGATGATGGGATGGATCCCCAGATGGGGTAGTCTCTGGATAGTCCATCCTTTCATCTTAAGTTATGCATTTTCTAATAACTAAAATGTTTATTTGATGGAGATTATAATCTTACTTTGTCACTATTAGAATTTATATCTATGACAAATTATACAAACATGATTTGTTTTGGCTTATGGTTTTTATTGGTCTTTCCCCCACTTTTCTATTGAAGTGAGAGTCATTTAGAAAGACAATTTCTACCAACTGAAATAGAAAGTCACCAAGGCTTAGGTATATTGAGAGTGTCATCAAGAGTCAATTCTATTGGTCAGTCCTAGACACATATACACATGAGCAAAACAAAAGCAAGGTTTGTATTGGAATTTTTATACACACACACACACACACACACATACACACATACACACACACACACGTATTATGTACATATGTTTATATATGTATGCATATATACACATATATATTAAACCTCTCATATATCATAAATATTTATTAGAGAGAGAAATCATACATATACATATATATGAGACAGAAACATATATAAAAATATATAACAAGGAGTCATTGATTTGAGAAAGAGTGGGGAACCCAAGAGGAGTTCGAAGGAAAAGAAGGGATAAAATATAGATATAGAATTCATGTATGACATTCTAAAACATAAATAAAATATTGTTTTTTGTTTTTTCGAGACAGGGTTTCTCAGTATAGCTCTGGCTGTCCTGGAACTCACTTTGTAGACCAGGCTGGCCTCGAACTCAGAAGTCCACCTGCCTCTGCCTCCCGAGTGCTGGGATTAAAGGCGTGTGCCACCACACCCGGCTTACATTAAAAAACATAAATAGAATATTTTAAAAGATTAAAGGAGCTTGATGGAACACATTCCAAGTTTCTACAGAATACACTGTTTATCCTCAAAGTAAGGGGGCTTTACTGAGACCTTAAGGCCTGAAAAAGGAGCCCTAAGACAGACACGTCTGGTGTAAAAGTAATGAGGTTTTGCTGAGATTTGAAGGCATGAAGAGTGGGACCTGACATATGTATAAAACAAAGAAGATGATAGCAAAGGTGAATAGGCATTAAAAGAAATGCCATGCTTCAGTGTTTCAGAGACAATTTAGCCAAAGAACTATATGGTAAATGTTTCAAAATTATTTGTAAGCCAGACATTAAGACTTTGATATGATTTTGTCTTATAATTTGTATTAAGAACTTCTGTGATACAAACATACCTTCAAAGATGAAAATATTTGATATTTTAAGGTTTTTTTCACATGTGGTGATGATAGGATACGCGCTTACTATATTTGGATGCTAAGTCATCATCAAATGTGTTTCTTCTCACTCAACTTTCCAAAAAAAAAAAAAAATACCAAAAGTGGTGTGTTTGTAATTGAAGATTTAGACTTCTACCACAAAATAAGATTTTTTTTTTTACTATCCTACAGGGAACTGATATCTAAGGAAAGCTTTTGAGTCCTTTTCAAACCAGCAGAGGATCTTTGCTGACTGAAATTTAGATTTGGCTTGGCAGATTCTTCCACTGAGTTCAAAGATAACTCTAATTTTGACCCCATATGTTTTTCTGTTTTTAGATATGCTGTAAAGCATGTGGGATTAATGGGAAACATGAATCAAAAGGTCTTGAGCCCTGAAAAACATCATAAAGCCAGCCAGACTATTGAAACTGGCAGTAGTTGCTTGTGGTGTGTGTCAAATGAAGTTCCAGGCACACTAGGCTGACAGGTGACATTTTATTTGATGCTTGCGTGTGAAAGGATGCACCCAAATGTTTAATTCCGCTTTTTACAGCGCAAGTTGTTTTACTCTCCACACAACTCCTAGTGATCACAAAATAAAGTAACTTTCCATACTTTGAAATTTAGAGAATAGCAAATAAATATTATTATTGAGGTAGTAATAATGAGCAAATATTAGATGATCTGTCCTCAAAATTTGATCTTGCTAACATCAAATGCTTGCTCTTCTGGTACAGATTGACCATTCTTACATATGCCTCAGAGTCTCAGCTTGGCCAGCTACTGACCCTAGACCTCTGACTATTTGTTCTACCACAGGTGCTGCTACCAAGACAGACCTGTGTTGCTTAAGCCTGAGATGAACATTGTGACTCTGCTTCTTCTCATCACGTTTGCCTCTGGACAAAGGACAGGCATGAAAGCTGCCATGAAGCTAGGAGCATTGCTGTCAACATTGACAGATAATGGGACATGAGAGGTGACAAGATGAAACACATGATTTACTTCCCCATTAGTCTTTGTGATACATATTCCATGGGCAAATTTACTACATCTAGAAAGAGACCACTGGCAAAAAAGCAAACACACACACACACACACACACACACACACACACACACACACACACACACACAAAACCAACCACCAACCAACTGAACAAAATAACTGAATACATTTTTGGGAACCAGCTGTACAACACCACCACAGATTTATTTTTTGCCATCGTATGATCACTTTCCACATCACTGGAACAAAGACAACTCCTCTTATTAACCAGATCGCCAATTCATTCATATTAAGCCAGATTTTCTTGTCATTAAACCCTGTTCATAATCAGAAATAGAAGCTGTCGGATAGAAAAGATACATTCATTCTCTCCCTTACTTCAGCCTTTCATTTAATATTTAATAGTTTCATTTTCTGAGCATTTAAAGTAGCCATTTGACACATGTAAAATTATTGTCATTCCTTGTTCTCAAAATATAGCATTAAAATAAGAATGGTAAGAAAGCAAAGACAAGAAGATTTTCCTGATGCTTAGAAAACAAGTTCAACAACATGGGGTGACATGGGCAGGACAGTCAGTTCTGTAACATATAAGTACAGATAGTTGACTGAGTTATAAGACAGGTAGAAAAATGGTGAAGTGACTCAGAATGTTACCCAAGGAGACAACAACAGAGCAGAGTTTTAAGATGGGGTTGTGTTCAATAAGCCACAGGGGCAGCAGAAATGGGTTCTTGCAATATATTAGAGGCAACATTTACGGGTTGGTCAATTTTAATTAAATGGCCATGCTGAACTTCCTTTATGAACTGCCTACCTCAGGACAATTACACTGAACTTGGTTCTCTCTGAAGCTACATAGCTTGATTAATTCCTTACCAATAATATCCCAGGTCACAGAACACTTCTTCATGAAGTCTCTCCTGTCAAGGAACTAAATGGTCTTCCTATACCCAGTCATCACTCGTGTCACCTTCCACCAAATCACTTCTGTTTCATGTATGAAAACTGTGACTATGTGGTCTTTGAATTATTGATATATTATCTACTCTCAGCTAAATATTTATAACCTCTGCTAAAAGGGAAATGAGTATCATGTGAAACTGATTCAAAATTATATATATATATATATATATATATANTTTTGATCATGGTATTCATCACAGTAACAGAAAAGTAAAGTAGAACAGGCCCTTTGCAGGATGAGAGTCAGTTCTAGAAACCGCAGCAACGATCGAGAGAGAGAGAGAGAGAGAGAGAGAGAGAGAGAGAGAGAGAGAGAGAGAGAGACACTAAGAACTAAATGGTTTCCAGTATAAATGATATAGACAATTTATTCTGGAGGAAAAGAGAAGAGCTCCATTAGAAATGTTCACATAGTCTCACCACCATCTTGGGCTGAATAAATTTTAAGGAAGTTAAGGACAGGGTGGATAGGGTATTACAACATCTACAGAGTGGGAAGTGAGTGTGAAGTGAAACATCACAGATATCCAAGAAAGTTCACTCCACTGAAACACAGTGAGAATGGCAAGAAGCATGAATCTGGTCTAAAATCCACAGATAGCCAGGCTGTAAGACCTTCCTGCTATCAGGGGCAACTATGAAATCTGCAGGTCCATCGCTTTCCTTTCTCACATGAGGTTCTTTCCCTTCAGCAGACTGGCATTTCTGTGATGGGAAGGACCTTTTATCAATTGACCCCTGTGTCTCTGACACATAAAACAAAATGTGGAGTTTGGTAGCACATTTATATCCATTGTTGGAACTAAAACCATAAAAACGTGCACTTTCGACTTAGGAAGTCAGTGCCCTGGACAGAAACATAACTCATGTGATTCTGTGACAGACAAGGCCTAACTTATATTTCTCAGGAACCACAAAAAAAAAAAAAGCATTTTATAGATGAAATAGGAAACATATGAAAGTACCTCCTTACCAAGTATTTTTATTGGTTCTGGTCATGTTCATTCTTCCTCCTCCTAATCTTCTAGATCCATCTCATTCCCTTCCCCTGCTAGTCTCTGTATTTTCCCATTCAAGGTCAAATTGTGCAGCCCAAACATAAAATTGTAACACGAACTACACATTTAGATAACTGGCATCCCTTGAAACAACACCTCAAAAATGCAAATAATGCCTTGACTAGGGTTAGAGAAATAGTCATTAACAAATCTTATGATATTTTCAAAACTGGCATTCCACGATTAAAAACATGATGTAATGCCAGGACATCTGAAGCTCTTTATATGTTTGAAGATTCTCTGTTTAAAGCTAACTACATATACTCTTTCTTTTGAATCACTCATCAACTAAGATAACCTAGAAAGAATTCATTATATATTTGTCATATTATCCTAAGCATCAAATATTTATTTCTTCATCATTTAACCTTTCTAATACAATTATTTACTAAACAATTCAAATATTTCAACCATAATCTTAAAAACACAGAATCAGCTTCTCATAATTCAGTATCTAATACTAATTCAGTATGAATCTCAAGTAACTTCCTTTATTCCAATTAAGGATAATATTTATTTCTGTGCAGAAATAATAAAAGTTTTATGAAAGCCAAAATCTTCCACACCTGGTTTTACTACTCATCAGGGTATATATAAAAAAAGTTCAATAATCTCACCTCAATTCACTCTATATATTAACAGTATACATATCAAATACTAACATGTTGAAAAGTGGAGAAAGCTATTCCAGTATGAAGCAAACAACTAAAAATTAAAACTGTCAGAACTACCAAGTGTCACACACATAAGGCACAAGCATAATAGTGTCTAAATTTGTATTTGTGCAAAAATGAATTAATTGCATTATTCCATCTATAATATTGTCTACTGTAATTATCTAAATGTGTATGCCACTGCCCAAGAGCATGCTCTATCACCTTAAAAGTAATTTTCTAGATAGAATAATTGCTGAAGACATATTCTTTAGAGGAATAGAATCAAGGAGATGAATGTGTGTGTGTGTGTGTGTGTGTGTGTGTGTGTGTATAAATATATGTATATGTGTATATATGTATATATAGTCTCAAAATTGATTTTGTGTGCTTCAATATAATGATGGCCGCATCTTATCTGAGAAACTGAGAACCCAATACTATGCTTTTTGAAGCTCGGTGGGTGCCTCAACAGTCAGATAGTCCCAGAATAGGAATAGCTGTGCCTCACTAGATGGCAAAGACTCAGTATGACTCAGTCTGCAGGGCAAGATGCCTCCCAGTCTAGAAAAGGAAGCTAGAAATTTACTGGAGCCTCACTGATCCACAGTGAAAGCTTTGCAACACTGGTTCTACTATCAGCAAGAGAATCCACGGTAGCAGCAGCAACAGTAACAGGGCAGAACAAGTGGAGAGGGGGCAGCAGTAGGGAAGGGCATGAGAGCAAAAGGTTAGAGTAAATCTCCCTCTAAAACGCCCTGTTTTACTAGGAAGCTACCGGAAGTTACCACCCAGACTTGTGGAAAGTGGCCTTTCCACATCAATGGAGACAACTGGGCCGTTTCTTCAGATGAAGCTCCCTACTCAGATGACTCTAATTTGTTGCAAGTTGGCATTAAAACCAATCACCAAAACTTGGGGGTGGAGAAGAATATGATCAGAACACATTTAAGCTTAAAATTTGTTTTAAATAATATAAGTGTTAATTAAAAAATAAGTAAAACCAAGCAAAATAGAAAGAAAACATAATTAATAAATCCAAAGTTGGTATTATAACCATATAGTAACATATATAAATAATGGAGATAAGTAGATGGCTCAACAGACAAAATTACACAAACATGAAGACCAGAGTTCAGATCCCTAGAAATCCATGTGTGCTGAGTATAACCTGTAATTCCAGATTCAGAAAGTGGACATGGAGTTCATGAGATTGTCTAGAAGGATTAGCCATATTAGTGAGACCTGGGTTAGACTGAGGTACCATGACTCAATGATTAAGTTGAAAGAGTAATCAAGGACTATTCCTAATATTAACTTCATGCTTTTACATTCAAGATCACACAAACGCACACACACATATAAGCACGAGCTCACCCACACAAGCAAAACTTTTATATACACACATGTAATACACTAATTACTACACACACAAACATACACATATGCTTACAAACATATATACATATACACACACTGAAGAAATATGGCATAAAACATTATATTTTAGAATATACTGACAGAGTGGAAAATGCTGGATTATTTTAACCTATTTATAAAATATTAGCTTAGTTTTATAAAAAATATTCTCACTGAACACTAAAACAAATTAATTACTTTAAATATAGATTAAAAATTTATATTAGTTTGCCATTTTTCATAACCACATATAATTTTCCAAAGTATATACTTTTGTTTCTCACTTCATTTGGTTTTGAAAATCTATAAAATATAACTGATTTTAGTAGATATCCTTTAGACTCTATATTTATCCTAATTAGAATATTCATACATTTATTGTATAATAATTTATATACTAGATATTAAATATATTTATATATTTATATATTTATAAACAGACTTATACATAGATTTTTTTCACAATTTTAAGTTCACATAGTTGCTTTTGAAATTAATTTTGTCCTGGTAGATCTAAATCTAATGACTCAGAAATTAATTTACAATAAATGTCCATATAGATCTAAAGAGAGCAAAACTACTTATATATTCATGAGTTATCATGCTAAGACTTAAAGTGACAGCTATATACTCATAGTTTTAAAACAAATTTTGTTGAGTTATGTCTACTACCATAAACATTGACTAGAATATCATCTTTAAAATCTTGTTGAAACTGTCATTTAGATGACAAAGAGTCTATTGTTAAACTGTGACATAGAAAACATATAAAAACAAATAAGAAACAGGGTATTATATCTTTATTAATTTATATATTTATTAATTAATTTCCAGAGATACATGCATGATTCATGCATAGATTAGACATCATGCACAGTATTCCAAATACAGATATACACATGCAAGCACATGTACCCAAGGACAAGTAAAGAGCATGAAGAGAGTTGCATTTAACATTCCTCTTCATTTTATTGATAGGGTGTGTTGCTTGAACATAAGCCAAATAAAATCTATCTGTTCACTGTACAAAGTCCAATAATAAGAAAAATATATACCTTAATAACTGTATAAAATTTTAATGCTTTCATAATGCTGTTCAATTTTATGTCCATTATTTTTTCTCCTAGACATCCAAGGAGTGTTTATAAGCCTTCCCATTAATAATTTTCCAACTCAAGCTGTTTTATGTCTGAAGTCACTGTTCAAAATACATCTACCTTACAGCTGTAGACCCTGAAGAACAAAACAGAGTCAGAAAATATTGGCATCATTAAGTCCTTAATTGTTACAGTTATGTTCTCCAAAATGCAGAATGTTAATGGCTATTTTCAAAATCATTATTCTTTGTAACATAACATTACTTTCTATGTTTTAAAGTCTTTAAGACTCTTCCAAAGTACATCATATTGATCTTAATTTTAATATAATATAATCCATTATGGTTCCCTTTCAATGGTTTTTTTCATGGCTACTTGCCACAATGTATATCTGTATTTTCATTTCAGTATAACATTTTGGGGTCATATTTTATGATTCTATTTAGCACCATTTATAACAATGTCCTTCTATTTTACCTTCTATGAAATATTCACTACATTTGAGTTTATGTCCGAATCTCCCAGACATCATCCCAAACTATCATTGACTCTACAAGTTTTTATAAAAAGGAGTTAGCTATAAGTTCACTCAACTCTTAGATTTTAATTTATGTTCATGTTCATATATTTTTTTTGGCAAAATTGCTTAATTTTTGTTTTTTTTTTTTTTTTTTTTTTTTTTTTTTTTTTTTTTTTTTTTTTTTTTGATATATCTCACTTTGTAAGCTCAGGCTGACCTGGAACTCACTACATAGTTCAAAGTGGCCTCAACCTCACCATCCTCCTGCATATATCCAGGTGCTGGAAATATACTTTAAAATGACATCAAGCTTGCAAAAAAATTACTTTGTATTCCTTTCAAGAAAGAATAGAAAAACTAATTTAATCATTTTGGAAAATACAACCATGAGGGAGGAAAATTATTTATACATAGCTAATCTCCGAAACTCTGTACAAAATATAGTATTTAACTCTTCTGCTATTCATGAATTAGGGAAAATATATAGGAAAAGGAGCAGATAAGCAGAGGTTAAGAAACTAAGTACTTAATCCCAAGATAAAGCAGGTTGATGCATTTTTAAATAAATATGCATACTCTTCAGGAGGGCCTTATAAAAAATGTATATAGAAAAAATGACCATATACAATAAACATGCACACAGACATATATGCTCACACAACACACTCCAGCATGCACACATGCACATAAACACACATGCAAAGACAGTCATTGTATTTTATATTATTTTCTCAGTATGTGAAATTGGGCAAATACCAACTTCAACTGAGCCCCTAATTTTTACAAATAAAATCAATGAAAATTGTTACTCCAGCATAGTTACTTAAATTTTACATATGATAACTGTCTTATTAACTATATGATATGTTGCTTGCCACTCTTAAAACTTCAGTGTTTTCACAAGACATTTAGCTTCTTGTGTAAGGGATAAAATCAGTGAAGCTGGTGGCACTGGTATGGTATAAAAGATTGAAAAAATCTGCTAAGATATATAAATATTAAATCACATGCCTAGTCAAAAAATAAAGCAGATGAATTATCAAAAATATAACTATCATTAACTGTGTCCTATCCAATGTTTTCATCAAACTCTTAAAAAATGAGCTAGTTCTAATATTAACCCTTTTAATGCATGCATAAGGACCTTAGTTCTAACTAAGCACTACATATAGAATATTTCCTTTTTTTCTATATTTAATGGTTGCTTATTACATAAGCTCTAATTTTAATCCAGAAAACCTCAAAAATAAATACATGAATAAAAGGAAAACTTTTATAAAAATACAATTAACTGTTTGAGTAGCAGATTGATTTGGTGGGTGGGTGTGAAAACCAATGCTGACACAATTCTGATTTTTTTTTTTTTTTGAGACAGGGTTTCTCTGTATAGCCCCAGTTGTCCTGGAACTCACTCTGTAGACCAGGCTGGCCTTGAGCTCAGAATTCTGCATTCCTCTGCCTCCCAAGTGCTGAGATTAAAGCTGTGTGCCACCTGATTTTATAGTCACTAATTTTTTTAAATCAGCATCTCTACATTTCCAAGAACAAATCAATTATCTTCAAGAGCAATATCAATTTCACTAGTTTTTAGAGGGTTGGCATCATATTGTCATCGTTGTAAAACTTAATAACCCTCTTTTTTTCATATTTCATCTATCAGCAGTGGCATGTCTGCTCCAACTGTATTCTTTATTTTGCCTTCCATTGTCTTAGGAATCTAAAATATTTTGAAAGTAAATGTTTTATCATGTCTCAGAATATGACTAATTGATAAAATAAATGAATCTATTAAATCTAACAGTAGGGAGGACAGGTTATTCTTTATCCAGATGATCATATCTTTTAACAGAGACCATGATTTACAAAATAAGATAAATATGCTCACTCCTTTCTCATTCTGTCTTTCATCCTACTACAATTTTACAGAGAAGCACAGAGATATAGTTTTCTATCACACAGTAGGGTGTGTCATGCTTCCTGTACACCATGGTATTGAAGAAGGGGAAAGCAAACTTAAATGATGGTTATGGGTCCTACAAAAGTTGTCTTTCATTTCAGAAGAGAATTAGGGTGATTTTTTATCAGCACAGATGTAAGTCACTATGCAACTTACTTGCATGTATCAGCACAGATGTAAGCCTGGAGCCTTGTAAGCTCAGTCTGAATTTAAGATCTATTTGCTAACTGTGTGGATATCCTCAGTTATTAAGTACAGTAGCCTTTTCATCTGTAACTGAATGTTACTATCATTCTCTTAGGAATTAATTCACATTCAAACGATGTGTGTGTCCACTATGTATAGGCTCTTTAGATGCAGTAGATGTTAGCCATAAGAGTTTTCTATGAACCCCATGTAAGTCAAATGTTTGCCATAGAGATTCAGGCAGTCAACTGTTTCCCAAATAAAGTCTAATTTCCTAATGTTTATACTCTGAATTTTACTGGGCATGGTCATGTTACAAAAACTGCAGTAAAAGAATTATAGTATGGATGGCTATTTTCATGTTAGGCCAAATGAACAAACTAAAGGCATTCAATCTTCCATGCAGTGTAAGTAAAAATTTCAACTTAGGACAGACACCTTTTAGTGTGTTGCTAATGAGCAAAGTAACTTTGATAAAATATGCAAGAGTCAGCTATTGCTGCTTCTTGGAAGAGTAAATGAAGCCTGAAGAAAAGACAGAAGTAAATTTCTCAAATTATTGTTTTTAAAATGCTAAAATCCAAACTCAGAGAATATGTTGCTTACTCCAAGTAAACTATACATGTTAAAAGGTAGATAAAATTTGATCAGATGCACATTTTTAATACAATTTATTTGCCTTAAATCACTGTAATGAAGATAATATAGCATAGGTCAAAGATACTAACTGTTCTCAAAACACTGACCTTCTGTTGATTTTACTGTGGCTGAGAGTGTGCAACATGCTTTGCTTTGTGATTGGTATAAAAGCATCAGCTGGAATGGTAGAACACAAACAGTATTTTACTAGTCTCCAGATTTTATCTGTATAGAGAAAGAGCACAGGCCTGGCCCAGGTTTGACATGTTTCATGGCAGAAACATGCTAAATTATACTTCTGAATTTACTCTTCTCTTTGTCAGCTAAGTTTTCAAAGTAGCACATGTGAACTTCCAAATTTCTCTTTTCCAATTGGGATTTTTTTCAAAGTGTCTAACAAGACACAATTTCCTTCCTAGACCTCTCCACAGATATAATGTACATACCAATTAGACCTAAAGAAACTAACAATGGAAAATGAGACATTCCTTTTTTAGAGAAGATTTGGTTTTTCATAAAGTGTTTCAAAGCAGATAGTTTTTTTTTTTTTTCAAACCTGCTTTATCAAGGGTTCTTAGATGCTTCAACCTTCCACTAACCAAAGGTAGGGGAGGAAGATGACTAAAAGGACGAAGGGAATGTAGACCTGTTTAGAAGTAGTTCTCTGGGATGATTCCAATCTTCGTTGTCAGCAGTCCAGACCACTAGCTTAATACCAAACATGAAGCAGCAGCAGCGTGATCCAGAAGAAACCAATTGGCATGAGACGGCTGAAACAGCAAGAAGCAACCTGAACACCAGCAGCAGGTCTGTGGTGCATTCCTCTCTATGATGTCAAGACAAGCAAAGATCAGAGAAGAAAGCAAGGTACTAATGCAAGGGTGTCACCAGCAAAGCCCAGTGATGACCAGCAAGGCGAACCAATGCCATTGTGTCGTCCACTGTCTGCTGGGTTATACTTACACTCCTGATGCAAACATCACCTCTCCTCTCGAGCATTTACTCCAGCAGAACACCACATGCCCTTTCACCAGGCAGCTGCCAGGAAAACACCAAGTGTCTGTTTTCATATCCTCTCCCATGTCTGCTTCAGCAAAACATCCTCTCATAAGACAGTTTCCAGAAAATCATCACTTGACACAACTGAGTCTCCAATGTAACAAGAAATTCCTACTTCAGCATGAATGCAAAATTTGCACACTATACTTAATTCCCATAAGGCACCCACCAAGGCCTGTAAGTGCACTCTTATAATACTTTTGATAAGTCAGTGGTTTTTATGATGCCAAGCTAAGAAGACACATTTATTTTTCTTTTTTTATTAGCTATTTTATTTACATTTTAAATGTTATCCGCTTTCCTGGCTTCCCTCTGAAAACCCCCTATCCCATCCCCCTCCCCCTGCTCACCAACCCACCCAATCCCACTTCCTGGCTCTGGCATTCCCCTATACCGGGGCATAGAACCTTCACAGGACCAAGGGCCACTCCTCTCGTTGATGACCAACTAGACCATCCTCTGCTACATATGCAGCTGGAGAAATGAGTCCCATCATGTGTCTTCTTTGGTTGTTGTTTTAGTCCCAGGGAGCTCTGGGGGTACTGGTTAGTTCATATTGTTTTTCCTCCTATGGGACTGCAAACCCCTTCAGCTCCTTGGGTACTTTCTCTAGCTCCTTCATTTGGGACCCTGTGCTTCTTCCAATGGATGGCTGTGAGAATCCACTTCTGTATTTGTCAGGCACTGGCAAAGACTCTCAGGAGTCAGCTATATCAGACTCCTGTCAGCAAGCTGTTACTGGCATCCACAATAGTGTCTGGATTTGGTGATTGTATATGGGATGGATCTCCAGGTAGGGCACTCCCTGGATGGTCATTCCTTCAGTCTCTACTCCAAACTTTGTCTCTGTAACTCCTTCCAGCAGCTGTTTAAAACAATGAATTTATGAAATTCTTAGACAAATTGATGGATCTGGAGGCCATCATCCTGAGTGAGGTACACCAATCACAAAAGAACACACAGGATATGCACTCACTGATAAGTGGATCTTAGCCCAGAAGCTCAGAATACCCAAGATACAATTCACAGAACACATGAAACTCAAAAAGGAAGACCAAAGTGTGGATACTTCGTTCCTTCTTAGAAGGGGGAACAAAACACCCATGGAAGGAGTTGCAGAAAATTTTAAACCCAAAGATTTCCAGAAGAATGATCCCTTTGGACACTAATACTCTATTTATATTCCCACTGGTAGTGTATTTCTGACAGGTACGTACAACTGACAATTAATTAACTAATAATTAAATATAATGCCTCACTTCATAACCTACTGTGACCTGAAACTTTTCTTTCTGCCTCAGCCTCCCTGGTGGCAGGGCCATAGTCAGGAGACACCACACCCCGCTTATGTGGAAAAACTTAACTGATGAAATTAGCTTATTTCTCTTGCTGGCATTTAAAAGTAAAAAGGTCTCAGTGATTTGTACCTCTGTATCTCTTGTTTGTCTTTCACCACCTTCCTTTCAGAGTTGAGAGAAGTATATTTAGAAAGCACACTCAGGTGTCATCCCATGTCCCTCATCCTGTTTGAAAATGCAACATTCCATGTGACGATATTGCTTTGGCTTCTGAATGCTTTCTTTCAACATTTATTGAAATGTAGTTCTGCCAGTGATGGATTCTTTTAACCTTTGTGATTCTGGAAAAGTCTATTTCACTTCTCCTTAGAAAACAAATTTTCTTTTTTTAAACTGAGTGAAATTTTCCAATTTGTGCTTTGTATGTTTCAATGTGTTTTAAATGGCCTATTCTCTTTTAGTTTATATTGCTTACAAAGAAATTTGTTGTCGCTAATCTGCTGTTCTTTGTTCTCAGTGTTTCTTTAGTATCTTTATTCAAATTTTATGGAAATACATGTTATTCTTTCTTTATAAGAAGAATTCTTCCTGTTAGTGGGTCTACTTGAGCTTCTTAATTTTATTTTTATCAAATATAGAGGTTATTCCACTACTATTTCTTAAAATAATTTTAAGCTGTTTCCCCTTCCCAGGAAGATCCATGCTAACCCCCTCTACCGCTCCTTGTTATTTAACCTCTCTGGGTAGATGGATTATAGCATGATTATCCTCTACTTAATAGCTAAGGCTCATTTACAAGTTAGTGCACACCATGATTTTCTTGCTGAATTTGGGTTAACTTATTCAGGATGATCTTTTCTAGTTCCATCTGTTTGCCTGAAAATTTCATGATGTCATTGTTTCTTAATGGTTGAATAATACTCCATTACGTAAACGTTCTCTCTGTTTTGTTTTGTTTTTTAATTCATTCTTCAATAGGAGGATATCTAGTTTGTTACAGTTTCTGGCTATTATGAATAATACTGAAATGAACATCTGTACATAGTGCAATTGTCATCAGAGGGGTTCGTTCTGTGACAGATGGCAGCACCCAAACAGTAGGCAGAGGCAGTGAACCCACAGAAGAGGAGGAGGAAAAATTATTGGAGCCAGAAGGGTTGAGATCACCTCGAGAACATGGCCCACAGGATAAAGTAAACAATGCTTATTGGTTCTCACAGAAACTGAAAAATGGATCCTATGTGGGTCTGAACTAGGTCCTCTGCATACACCTTAATATTGTATGGGTTGGTATTTGCGTGGGATTCCTAACAGTGTGAGTGCAGGACAGTGTCTCTGACGTTTTTGCCTGCACGTGGGACCCTTTTCCTCTTACTGGGTTGCCACAACCAGCCCTGATATGAGAGTTTATACTTCTTTTAACTTGTTATGCTGTGTCCACTGGATGGATATGTGTGTGTGTGTGTGTGTATTAAAGAAATTAGAGTAGAGTGGAGAGAGGAGGTCAGGGGAAGGCCTGAAAGGAGTGGAGAGCAGGGAAAACTGTGGTCAAAATGTAATGTATGAGAGAAGAATAAAAGTTAAAAGATAATAAATAAATAAATAAATAAATAAATAAATAAATAACAAAACAGTACTTGAAAAATGATAATACTTTCAAGAATCACATTTCTAGGACACTTTAATTACATCTATATTTGGCCATTAGGAGTCTCACAGTTCACAAATAATCAGTGTGGGTTTTGTGTGTGTGTGTGTGTATGTGTGTGCGTGTGTGTGTGTGTGTGTGTGTGTATGTGTTTTCTTTTAAAATCATGTTTCACATTGCACACTTTCTTCTGCAGTGCCTTCCATGTGGTTGATGCAAAGCAGAATATTTTCTCCTTGGGAAATATATTTGCAACTTTTCTGATAATATTTAACATCCTCAGCCATTCCTATAGCCCCTTGATCACATGATATACATTGTTTTCTTTGTGTTTTTGTGTGTCTACATGGTCACCTGGGTATACTGATATGGAGACCAGAGGCCAGAGGTAGAATGGAGGTGTCTTTCTCTCTTAGTTTCTACCCTAGTTATTGAGACATGGTCACTCCGTGATTTTATGGTCCTCATAGAATGGCCAATATAGTTGGCTATGGAACCTAGCTGTTTGTCTGTCTTTAAACCCATAATCACCTACACAGGGTTACAAACATATACTACCATGCCTGGTAATTTTATATGGGTGCTAGGACTAAGTCATTCTCAGCCCTGAATACATTTTTAAATTAGTTGGAATATAATATACCTTGGAGGGATAAATGGGAGGGTTTAGAAAGGGATGAGTGAAATGATGGAACTATACTATAATCTCAAATATTTTTAAAAACCTAAAATTTATTTTAATGCCATTTCATCAGTTTTCTTACATTTCTTTCCCGGGTTTGAGTGCTTGCTAAATTATGTTTGAAGGTATGAATTAAAAGCTCCAGTTTCTAGGTAATGAATTTTGAAATCATTTAAACCATATATATATATATATATATATATATATATATATATATATATATTTGGAAAATGTCCTTAAAAACATTAGGCATACTATCATATGGAAATAGTTCTTGGATGTTGCTTTAAAGTTTCACTGGCATTTGTCTTGCTTAATTTTAGCTGTAGAACACAGCAATTCTGAGTCCTGTGGTTTACAAGGTTTCTACACTGGCTGCTGTGAGGACAGTTCCTGGGTGTGCTCTTAGGCATGTTTTAGCTCATGATCTCCATGTTTCAGATAATTTCCACAGATACAAGAAGTGATTAGAACCCTCTTGAATATCCCTGCTGCACGCTGCAGATGTCCATGGTTTCGAGTCTGCATTATCTGCTTCTGTCCATCCTGGAAATTTCCTTCCGCTGACCGCCTGGCTGGCTGCCTCCTTCATCCTTACTCAGGAAGCCTGCCAGCTCCTGCCTGCAGCCAGGGATTCCCTAGGTGACCATGGCCTGCCCTGCTGTCCTCAGCATTTTTTAGCCAGGATGTAAACTGAAACATACATACATGTGCAATCTGGTTTACTCTGTTCTCTTTCCTCACTGTATGCTGTTACAATGCCATTATGTCATACATTTTGAATTTGCAAAATATCCTCGCCAATAGGAGAGTAAACTCTGTGTATTATCTTCTGCAGGGGCTTCTCTACTGTTCTAATTCTTTCATCTGTTTTAGGCTTGAAGGAAAAAAACATCTCTGCTGATATAGTTCTATCATTATCTTTGATTTTTATTCTGTAGTGAGATTAAATTTCTTGAAAATAGTTTGTTCCTTTAAGGAATTTCTTTTAGGCTTCTCAGTCATTTTATTAGTGTGTTTGCCTGATATTCATAGTGAAAGCAAAGCCCTTTAATTATTTCCACTTTGCATCAGTACAAGGAGAGCTCAATTCTATTAAGTTAAAAATAACCTTGTTTTAATTTCAGTTATTATTATTTTAAAATTGTTTTACAAAGTGAGCCTTGAATGGAAATTTATTTCAATGGAGACTAACAACAAACTTACTTCATTAGAAATAATTTTAATAGAGTACTTTTTGTTCTTGCATTTGCTAATCAGTTATATACATCATCTTTTTAATTATTCAGTATTTATGATCAAATAATAAAAGGTTGGATTAAGAATGTCTTTCTTATTATTTTTACCTTAAATCCTTAAAAATTTAAATGTATAAAATATTTCATTTTGGGGAACAAGAACTCTGCTGTACAGGTTCGATCTGAATTTTATTTGGATGCTTTGTTCAGTTGAATCATGGTAAATGAAATGAGAGAGGGAGAAACAAAATTAGAGTGAGTGCAGAGGCAACAGCAAAATAAATCAGTCAAATGTTGGGCAATGAGCCTGATGAGGAAAGGCTAAAGGACTAAGTGTACATAACCAAGAAAATTGAAAGGAAACTTAATGGCACATTTTGTGTGTGTGAGGAAATTTTTATGGGTCGCAGTGAGCAGATATTTTGTTTGTAAATTGAGGGCAGAACTTCAATAGTATCCTAGCTGATCGCCTTGTCACATGCCTCATTTTCTTCCTGCTATGATCTATCAAACACAGGGCTGTAAAAACAACATTACACAAAGGACATTTTCATCCATCTCTGTTATTCAAGAAATTACAAGGACTCTTCCTAAACCACCGCATCAAATCTAAACTTCTAACACTCTGATCCAAAGCCCTCCACCAAGTGGCATTGTACTTTTTGTGTCATGGCTCTTGACTTCCCATGAAAACCCTTCCACTTATACCATTCTTCACCATTATGTATCCTTGACCTTTCTTGTCTCCAAGAATTGTTCCCACTTTTTTCATACATCGATGTGATCTGCACATTTTTTTTTTTTTGGTTGACCAGGTCGTTTAAATTAGATACAAACATATTTTAAAAACTCATTTATCTTAACTATTCATATATTTTACAACCATTTAGTCTATCACAACTTCATAATTTATACCTACATACAGATCTCTTCAGTACAATGGATTCTTTAAATTAAGCTCAATTTCAAGGCAAATTATGTGTACTACTCCCCATGTGAATGTGTAGTGTGTGTGTGTGTGTGTGTGTGTGTGTGTGTGTGCCTAAACTTACTATGGAGCCTCGAAAGTCATAAACTATTTGTCTTTTGTCCCAGCTTCAAGACTCTTGGCACTGCAGTCATACACCACTGTAATGAGATTCTTAAACAATAATGAAAATCATGCTTCCCATTTACTCCTGAAAATGTGGTCCAATGTCATCCTAATCCTTTTATCCTTAATAATATGGCCATGCTCTTCTTGCCCAGCTCCGTCTCCTTTATGCTTCCATTAATGAAGTTCTCATGTTCTAAACTAAGGTTTCACAATCTTGGCATTGTTTTCATTTTAATGAGGTTTCTTTCTTTCTCTTTATTTCTTCCTCTTCTCCCTCCCTCCCTCTCTCTCTCTCTCTCCCTCCCTCCCTCCCTCCCTCCCTCTCTCTCTCTTTCTTTCTTTCTTTCTTTCTTTCTTTTCTCTGTTTATGTCATCCTGTTTGTATAGTTTACTGGCATCTCAGACCTCTCCCTGCTAGATACTGTAGCTAGATACTAGATACTGTACCATCCCCACTCTTTGTTACCACAAAAATATAGCTAGCCATTTCTATATGCCTGAGAATTATCTCTGATCTAAAAATGTATTTTAATCATATCAAATTTCACATAATTTCTCAAATAACAGTGCTGACTCACGAATCTATGATTTCCCATCATGAGACTAAAGGCCTCAAAGAAGACTTGTATAGCTGCTTGGACAACATGGCCACACCAGACAAAGCAACTATGGTAAGGACAAATCAATGTAGGTATTAACCAGCTTTAGGAAGTACAATCATTCTCTGATCAAAGACCTACTTTTTCTGTGCTAGTATTCATTTAGATGTCATTAATTTCCTACTGCTATTCATATAATACTTCCTCATAATTTATTGTACTAAAATCTATGTTACTTGATGGAATACAAGCATGATGTATATAATGTGGCTTCAGATCAATCTTATAGCCCCATGATTATTTTGCCATCCTTAAGCAGATATTAATGGAAATGTTCTACTGATTCTCCCAGTCAAACAGCATGTTTATATCTTGTCAAAATTTTGAAAAATATTATTTATTTTATATTTTAAAATACAATTAATTTCAGAAATTGAGGTATAAAATTGAGATTCTTTGAAGTAGTTCTTTTTTAACAATTTTATTAATATTTTCTTTATTTACATTTCAAATGGTATCCTGAAAGTTCCCTATACCCCACCCCCCGCCCCTGCTCCCCTAACCACCCACTCCAACTACTTGGCTCTGGCCTTCCCCTGTGTTGGGTCATATAAAGTTTACAAGACCAAGGAGTCTCTCTTCCCAACGATGGCCGACCAGGCCATCTTCTGCTACATATACAGCTAGAGACTCAAGCTTAGGGGGTACTGGTTAGTTCATATTGTTGTTGCACCTACAGGGTTGCAGACCCCTACAACTCCTTGGGTACTTTCTCTAGCTCCTCCATTGGGGGCCCTGTGTTCCATCCAATAGTTTACTGTGAGCATCCACTTCTGTGTTTGCCAGGCACTGGCATAGCCTCACAAGTGGCCGCTATATCAGGGTCCCTTCAGCAGAATCTTGCTGGNATGTGCATTAGTATCTGGGTTTGGTGGCTGATGATGGGATGGCTAACTTTCAAACCTAAATATCTATGAATTACTCCTCTTGTTGTTGGCATAGAAGAGCGACACAGGTAAGGTAGGAGAGGGTTTATTATTTTTGCTTCTATTTTTTTTTTTCAGAGAAAATGGACCCAAGGAGCTGTTGGGGGCTGCAACCCTGTAGGTACAACAACAATATGAACTAACCAGTACACCCTGAGCTCGTGTCTCTAGCTGCATATGTAGCAGAAGATGGCCTAATCTGCCATCATTGGGAAGAGAGGCCCCTTGGTCTTGTAAACTTTATATGACCCAGCACAGGGGAAGGCCAGAGCCAAGTAGTGGGAGTGGGTGGGTAGGGGAGCAGGGGCTGGGGGGGGGTGTAGGGAACTTTCAGGATAGCATTTGAAATGTAAATAAAGAAAATAATAGAAAGAAAGAAAGAAAGAAAGAAAGAAAGAAAGAAAGAAAGAAAGAAAGAAAGAAAGAAAGAAAGAAAAAAGGAATGAAAGAAAATGGATGTCAAGCTATATACCCTTGAAAAAATATATATCACATGAATGAAAGCAGATAGGTGACATTAATGTTGATAATGATGATAAAGAGACAGATAGATTAGAATAATGACACAGGGACGGATGTATAGACATATAGATAGAGGATAGATAGATGATAGACAGATAGGTGATTGATAGATATATGATAGATACATAAGATGATATATAGGTAGATTGATTGATAGATAATAGATGATTGATCAATAAGAACATTCTCACATACAAACTTTTATATGCATTCTTTTGCATTATTGGATTAGTTAGCTTTTGCATTCACTATGAACTAATAGCTGACAAAGGAACTTAAGCAAGAAAGTGCTTGCTTTGGCTTATAGTCTAAGGTAACTTAGTACATTATGGTGAGAAAGACAAGGTAACATCAAGAGCTGCTCATAGATAATCCAGCAGAAGTGTGAGAACACTGGTTCACATCTCTGTGACCAACAGGAAGAAAGACCTCAGGATGGAATGGGGGCTGTTCATAAGTCTCTAGCCCAACTGAATGGTACAATCTTGCCAACTAGGCCCATATCCAAAAGATTTTTACAATCTCTACAAGGACATGAGATGTAGACCAATTATTTAGACTCATGTACATGTGAGGGTTATTTCACATTTAACACGGGACAATATTCATAAAACCACAGAGAACTATAATATGGAGTCAAGAAACATATTTTCTTGTTTGCACAGGTTTTGGCAAAGAAGAGGTGCAAAAAGCCAAGCTCTGGTCCACGTTTTTGGTTTCAGTTAACATCTGACAATGCCAAAGCTCAAACATCCGCTGAATAGATTTAAAGGTTTCATTTTTGAACCTTGACTAGAACATGTCTAGGAATAGTACAGCTACTAAATAATACTTTATCTAGAGAATGTTATCTCTGACTCTCGTTGGTTCTTCTATTTCGCTTGAAATTTTATTAAGTAAAGAGGCTCAAACTACTCAGCTCCCACTTATGTAGATTACATATAGTCTACTGATGAGCTACGTCTTCAATACATCGTCATCCTTCTTTGAGAATGCACTATCACCTTTCAGAGAGCTAAAATCACAGTTTTTTACAAAAATTAAAATTGTAAATTTTCTTTTCCAGCATTTATTTCAGCCTAGCACAGCATATCTAGTGCATTGTAGTGATTCTGTAAATCTTACAAGTACAAAATGTGTTGTACTCAACACCATTAGTCAGACTCTAAAGATGCCCTTTTGAATTTTTTAATCAATTAGGAACTTAATGAACATCCACATTATGAACACCATTAAGTTAGTACCATAAGTGAATAAATTAAATTTTCAACTTAATGCAAAATAGTATGCCATTATCAGGTATATATTTGGCCACCAGTGCCTTATCATAATAGTTGGGTGCGATCCAAACTCAAAGAGACTTAAATTACATTTCAGTTCTCTGTATTGATTACATATCTTGTTCTCTTTTCCTCTTTCCCAATTTTCCAAATGGCTTACAATATAGTTTTTTTTCTTTATGCAATAAGCAAATACTTATTGCTTGCAATATTCTCAAAACAGTCTACTAGACACAAAAAGACATGGCACCTAAACTTAAATGTCTCTTAATTTAGGTAGATAAACAATTACAGTAAAATAGAATGCAGAATGAAAAATGATGTCATAAAGATACATTATACAGGTTCAGTGATGTTTATAGAACTGCAATGATTAATATTGTATGTTCTAAAAATAATTAAAAATGTCATGACAGGAAATATGCAAGAGAAAAAAAGAGAAAAAAACAGCCTGGTCCAAATTTATATTCTTGAAATAGAAAGTTTATAAAACTATCTCACAGACCTGCCTGTGAGCTACCCTCATAAGCCATACATGACGGGCTACATACTACCCTAGGTGGACCACTGTTGACAAAGGCCACAAGCTTTATCTCCAATGGCAATGCCATCTGAGTGATCTATATGACCCAGATCATGGTCTGACACCCAGGTATATCAAGAGTGGATACAGTATACACAGTCACTTGGGATTCTACTTGAATATATATATATATATATATATATAGATAGATAGATAGATAGATAGATAGATAGATAGATAGATAGATAGATATAGATAGATAGATAGCCGTTACAACTTCCTACCTTATAAACAAAATGCCATATACATATCCATACATATGAATTCATGCATGCATGCATGCAAGCATGCATACATCCATAACACGTTAAAGTAATTTTATTGAGCAGGGAAGATCTATCTGATGGCTGAGATTGGAGCTGGCTTAGATTGATGTTTTCCATTGTACCACCACTTTCTAAATAAAACATGGCACCTCCTCCCTTATAAGTCCCAGAAGTAAACTTTCTCCCTACTTGATAGGATAAGAAAGAAGGATTCAGAATTTTTTCCAATAGTAAACTATGCAGAAACAGTCTCCTGAAATGTCTTCATGTAACTGTGGGCTGCTTCTTGTCAAAGTTCAAATATAGTAAGCATCTTTTCACCTTAGTATTATTCATATGGGACTAGTGCATACAATTACAAGTTCTATTATAAATCTCAACATCGTGTACCAGATTGGGTAAAACATAAAATCATATGAATCTGGTATGATTTGGACAGATGAGCATGAAACTAAAAATTAAAAAATGTATAACCTTTGCTTGCATGTTTTATGGTAAGATCCTGGTAGTGAAGGAAAAATCTCAAATCTGAAGAAGATCCTTTATCTTCTTCATCTTTAGTCATGAACAAATAAAATTCTAGCTACTTGAATCTACAGATATTTAACAAAATAAAAACAGGATAATTGCAGGTTATTTGAACCAGATAATATTCAGGCCATCTCCAGAATAAGCAGCGGTGAATTTCTTCTGAGGTCCTTCAGCCCTTATCTAGCTAAGTCATGAAACTAACTTCCTACTTAACAATTACACGATGGTTACAGCAGTAGGTATGTGGTGCATTGTTTTACACATTCATGTGACACTATATACTGATCAAAGTAACTTAAGGAAGAGTTGATTTATTTAAATTTTGGTTAAACTAATTTTTTCAACTTTTATTGAAAATGGGATCTTTTCTTTACAATATATCCTGATTACAGTGTCCCCTCCCTTTACTCCACCCAGCTCTCCCTCAACTGCCCTTCCCTATCTGGATCTTCTCCCTTTCAATGAATCATTGGACAGAGCACTGGGTCCCCAATGGAGGAGTTAGTGAAAGGACTGGAGGAGCTGAAGGGGTTTGCAACCTCATAGGACGAAAAACAATATCAATCAACCAGAACCACCCTCCAGAGCTCCCAAGGACTAACCCACCAACCGAAGAGTACACATGGAGGAACACATGGCTCCAGTCGCATATGTAGCAGACAATGGCCTTATAGGACATCAATGGGAGGAGAGGCCCTTGGTCCTGTGAAGACTCAATATCCCAGTTTCAGGATTGCCAGGGTGGAAAAGCAGGAGTGGGTGGGTGTGGGAACACCACCATAGAAGCAGGGGAAGGAGGATGGTATAGGAGTTTCTGGTTGGAAAAACAGGAAAAGGGATAACATTTGAAATGTAAATAAAGAAAATATCTAATAAAAAATAAAAGAAAACAACAAAAACATTAAATATAAAAGTACTAAACTGAAAGCCATAGTGCATGCGTGCGCGCACCCATACACACACACACACACACACACACACAGAGAGAGAGAGAGAGAGAGAGAGAGAGAGAGAGAGAGGTGCAGACCCGTAGACCCGTGTCAGGTTTGGAATTGCTGCTTCAGTATATTTGAGTGCAAAAGAGTTTTTCTGAGCTGAAAATCTTTTCTGCATCTTTTCCTTCTGTTGGTTACCCATGCCCAATTTTGATATGATGGCTTTTGTTTTTAAATATTATATTTTGTTTTGTTATATCTTGTTATTCCTTCGAAGGCTGTTCGTTCCTAATTAGTCAAAGGACGTAGACCCAGATGGGAGAGGAGGGCGAAGAGGCTTGGAGAAGTAGAGGAAAGGTAACTGTAATTTAGATAAACAGTTGCTTTAGAATGCCTTGTTCTCCTGCTGTCTTCCATCCCTCTCCTCTATTTCTTGCACTCTCTACCTCCTTTTCCCCAAAGTTCTCTGAGCTGATGGAGAGATCCCATTTAGAGCTGAGTGTTCCAAAGTCTCTTGGAGTTCCAAGTCTCTCTGAGTACTATCTGGATGTGGATCTCTTGTTAAAATAGCCAACTAACTCCTGACTAGATGTAATACCTAACACTAAGCAGATGACTAAGAACTGGAGACTAGATAACCCAGAGCCCTATGATAAAATCAAGCACTTCTAATGATTGTCCTCTGAACTCATTGATCACTACCCTATTCAGCCACTATCAGAGAAGCTTCTTCCTGAAGCTGATAGGAAGGGTTTATTTCCGCTCACAGGTTAAGGTCATGGTGGCAGGTGCTTGAGGCAGATGGTCACACTGCATCCACAGTCAGGAAGAAGAGGAAGTAAGTATTGACACTTAAATTCCATTCCCCTTTGTGTATAGTCCAGCACTGCGCAGGGAATGCTGCTGACAGTCCACATTTAGGGTGTGCTTTCCCCACATCAGCTAACGTCCATCCATCCACCACAAAACAAAACCATTGTGTTGCAGTTGCTGATTAACCCCTTTTCAAAACTCCTCAGCATCTATGGCCCATGTTTCTAGCTACTCGTTCCAATGTTCTGGTTCCTGAATGAAAGGTACACATAAGCCTTATATTTGAATATGCCTTAATCAACTCTGTGGTTTGGTCACTTCCAAACCTCCACGTGGCTAGCACACTCTTCCCTCTGATATTACTGAATTATTACTTACTAAAACCTATATTCCAGGCCTCCAACCCTCCTGAGCCACTTTACACGTTTGCACTCTCTCTCTCTCCTCTACTTTTGAGGTATGAGCTTTACTTCTTTCCAAGCATGGTTGCTCTATTTCCTTCTTCCTCCCTCAGTCCTCTGGCCCACAAATCCTAACGCCTGTCTCTCTGCCCATCTATTAGCCACCAGCAACTTTATTTACCAATCAAAACCAACCTGAAACAGGAACCCTCAGTGTCTTATATATGAATTCTCATGCAATTTTGGGAACCCAATTAACATAATACAAGCACTAGACCAGAAACCACAACACCAGAGGCTAATACAATATAGCTTATCCTGTGCAGTTCCAATGGTTCATCACGTAAGAAATTCTACATACTGTTAAGATTAGCATTAATTATTAACCATCACAGATCCACAGATGGTAGTATGGGGAAGAGGAAGAAATTAGGCAAACAAAATGGGGCATTTTCTTAAATGATTTAATGCCCTTATTTTAAGATATAGTATACTCATGGGCTAAATAAACCAAAGAAATCTCAACAAAAGCAATATCTTGTCTTCTTTGGGTCATTGATTTAAACTAATTATCTTTAAAAGATATTTATGCAGTTTTTTTGTATTTGTGTGTGTGTGTGTGTGTGTGTGTGTGTGTGTGTGTGTGTGTACGTATGTATGTGTGTGTGTGTGTGTTTATTTGTTTGGACTTTTTTCTTGAAGCAAGTTGCTATGTAAACCGTGCTAGATTTTAACATGCCATTTACTCTCTGGAGCTACTATTACAGACATTGATCACCTTTACAAGCTTTGGTATTTATGGTTAAATAGTCACAACTCCCTTAACTGGAGATCCAGGGTATTCAATGCTTGATTTTGTCCTCCAAAGGCACACAAATACATGTGTAATGCACACACACACAACACACACACACTAAAATATGTAGATATTAGATAATATTAAATTATAACATCCATGTTATAATCATAAAACAAGACATTCTGGTGTATTTTCAAAACATGCTTCTAGCTTCATAGTGTTCCTAGTCCTATGATGGCAGGAATTATCTTCATAAAGATTCAAAGTAAATTTATCACATATGTGATGTTAGTTGTTTTCATAAAAGTAGAATCATTGATTGTGAGTGTGATCCCAGAATTCAAGGGGTAGACATCAAAGAGTCATACAAAATTAGAAGCCAGTTTGGAATATGCAGCTAGTAATGAACCAGACAGCTCCACGTAGTAAAAGCTCTTCTTAAAAATAAACATACTAAAATGGTAGAATTAAAATCCTAAATTCTTTCTATAATCAAAAATTACAAAAACTGAGTTTGGATCCATTTCACTAATATACTTTTTCTATACTACTACAGAATTACAAGTGTTGCTTTTAATAGTGACCATGTAAAAATTAAAATTAGAAGTGGTCAAGAGTTTTACAAGCTAAGACAAAAAACTGCCTTACATTTTTAAATGAGAATTTTTAAGAAGGTTGAGTTAAAATGTTCACAAGTTCTTCCTGTTCATCAGTTACTCTTTCACTGTTTGGTAAATTGCCCACAACTTCCATCTAAAAAGATTCAATGAAAAAAATCTATATATAATATAAAAAAAAACCAAACAAACAAACAAAAAAACACATGTGGAATTTACAGTGCACATTCTGCTGAGCTTTATGAGAGAATCTCGGCTGAAGGCTTCTCTGTTCATCCTTTAGCCCAGTACTATTCCATTGTATATTTGACTCACCTATGCCCACACAAGAGTTACACTGATTAACACACTCTCACCATATTGCAATGTTTGTGCTAAAGTAACCCTTGCTTACTTAATAACAAGTTATATAGCAATACCAGGAAAACCACCTATTTGGCAAGACAGGAAATCCTATGTTTGAATTTTTGCTAAGATGTCATGAAAAATGTAGTTGTATATATATATATATATATATATAGTTGTATATATATATATATATATATATATATATATATATATATATATAATTACACTCTATAATAAGAATGAAAATACAAGTGGAAAACATAGTAAATTCAGAGTTCTGTGCAATTTGATTTTTCATATACCCTCTGAGGTTGGGGGATTGTGTTAGACATATGTAAGCCAGAACATGTGTTGAATTTGTGCAAAACAGTATGATTACTTCTTATATGCATTACAATGAAACTGCAGGGCCCAAGAAATCTCTGGACTATCCCCTCTGAGAAAAATCACATGTTGCCAAAAGGTCTCAATTCTCAGAAACATTAGATTTCAGAAGCAGATTACCTAATTAAACAAACTATGCTCAGGGAGATCAGGTGGCAACCTTCCTTAATTGATTCTTAACAATTTTGTAACTATAGTGTTATCATTTGTGCAGCTGTAATTAAAGGCCCAGTGTTTTAATTTACACTTTTCATTTCCAGACCTGTTCCTAGATACATACTGCAGGCTGAAGCCCGTGGTGAAGAGTTTTATTAATAATGGATGTGAGGTAGGACTGTGATAGAATTTATGTTTTCCCCCACAGAGTTGTCAGTGTTCCACTTCATGGGAGACCTGGTTGCTGCAATCTTACTGCCTAACAGACGACAGTGGCTGAAACAAAATGAGTGGAAGCTAAGCAAATGGAACCAACATAGCTGACTGGTTCAATTCATTTGTTCAATTGATGAAGACATAGCAAAATAATTAGACCTGCTATTCATAGGTTATTAAGATAACCTTAGGGGAAAAACATAGGAAAAAATCCAAATCTATACTTCATTTGCTCCCTGTTAAAAATAGAAAAAATAACCACTACAGATTTAAAATTGGACATTAATCAACCAAATATTTATGTTTTTCATGGAGGAAACAGTAAACTATGCTGTATGGTGCAATGAAAAGTTTCAGTGCACCACTGAAACTATGACATATTACTAATGAACAATCTGAGCTATGTATGTCAGTTAGTCTTGTATACAAGACAATTAATAGCATTGTACTTGTTTTGCCTCCATGTTACCTATCTTCAGTATTGTATCTTCCTAATAATAGAACAGCCTTAAATCATATAATATTCTGATGAGAATTATTTAGGCTGAGAAAATTCAGAAGGCAGTATGGATTTTAATAATGCTTATAATGTTTATTATAAAGGTCTAGTTAGCCATACTGTAAAGCTCAAATAGACATTCTTCAACAACTCCTTAATTTTCAGAAAATTCAGAGAGGAAGTCTCCAACTCACTTTCAGGTTGAGTCATTTTCTAGGACTATATACATTCCTAAAGCTTTTGTACTTACAATATGGTTTATTACAAGAAAACAATACACTAAAATCCACCAAAGGAAGAGGGTCCAGCTATGAGATATTCACTGTCTTCCCCAAAATGAGTCAGCACACATGATTTCTTCAGCAATAACCTGGGTAAGAATACTATTTGCCTATGATGTCATGATGGCAATATAGATATAGATACAGGGAAAATGTTGGGTCTTGTTGAAAAATAGCTTCATGGTCATTGAGAGATGTCTGAAGGGAATAAAGGACTTACAGACCTAGGCCCCTGATGTCCTTCTCTGAGCTCCATAGATACATGTACCTGTACATACATATGTACACTCAGCTATGTGCCATGCCCATATACAATGTACACATATAAATACACATGCACACACAAAGAAACAATTAAAAATAAAATCCTCACCCTAAGTCACATTTCAAGTCTTTTTGAAAGAACAATTCACTGTAAGATTTGGGTGTGAGCAGTTCCAGCCGAAGACCCATTTTGAATGGCTTTACCTTACAAATATATTCCCATCAAATGTGATATATGTTACCTACAAGAAATCAAAGGCAAAGGACAGATAACTCTTTTGTCCAGCATAAATTCCTTATTATATAATGAATAATTATAATATATTAATAAAAAATTATGTCTAAATTTGCAGTTATAGAAAATGATGACTTGAATATACGATGATATCTGTAATCTACCAATATGATTTTAAAGATAGTATAACCATTCTCTATAAAATATTTCATAAAAGTTAATGAGTATTATATTGTTGTTGTTTAAAGTATAAGACTTCTGCATTTGTAACATCTAAAGCATTTCAGTATCAAGTCATTCATAGTCAATCAATATTTTTTTATAGATCCATGTATACTATGACATGTTTTCCGATTTGTTAACATACTTTTTATACTATTTTATTTTGCCTTCTCAACTTCAAATACAATGGTACTTGTTCTTGAATTTTCTTCTATTTGCAATCCAATGACTTTTCAGTTAATTTATTGAGTTCAGTATCATTTCAGTTCAAAACTATTCTTGAGAAGTTAATTTGATTGGAAGCAATTTAGTAAACATTCATCAGATGAAACCGAATAGAATATGTTAGGAATACAAGGTCCTAAATCTTTCCATTCTAATATACACTTGCTAATAGTCTATCTTCTAAACAATGCAGAAAAAGTTTAACAGTTTAAAACATAGTATTATCAAGGGTGATTTTAAAATATAATACAAGGCATTCTATTTCATAAATAATGACTATATAAACAAAACTATGTATTATTACTCTAGAAGAGATGTTCCATTTATAACTTATTTGTCCAGATGGAAACACTCATTAACAAAGGACCCAGTAATAAGAAAGTAAACTGCCAATCTAGCAAATTACCTTAATGACAATGATCATTAGGAAGGAAATACTTTAAATGAACGTCCAACTGCTGGGTGATGGGGCCAGAACACAGCTCTTCAACTCATTGTGGTTAAAATGCACATCTGCATTGGTGGAGGGAAGTGGGGACTTTGCTTGTACACCCGAATGAGTGTTCTTTAAAATGCATCTTCTAAATGACTATCAATTTATTGTACTACTTTTTAAAGCCATCTAATTGTGTTTCACCAACCATTAAATGAACCACAGGTTGTTTTTTTTTTTTTTTTTTTTTTTTTTTTTTCAAATTGTAAGAATTAGTGCTTTCTTCTAATGGAAATGGACAGTGCCCTGGTGACCAAATCAGACAAATCCCAGTTGATGACTGGTGAAATGTTACATGATACAATTTATACGATAAGCCATGGAATATTTTGTAGATGGTTTGCCTTAGTTCTTTTGCTATTCTCAAAGGTAGGGACTAGTATGACTATACTATATTTTAAGATTATCAAAAGATGTAAACAGAGTTGAAGAGCTTTCTCCAGGTGCTAACCTGACAGGTAGAATATTCAATTCTCATTTTATATTATTCCAAAGACTCTGTTCTTACATCATAATATCAGGATTACAAATAGCTTGAAGATTATATGACCATTTCAACACTTTTTGCTTAATGCTAACAATGAGCAAGACTCTAAAACTGCAATTTTCCAGTACTCACTATATAGTCTTTGTTCAGTATTCCTCAAAGATGAAGCAGGTATCAGAATCTATTTTAAAGTTTTTCATAAGGATTTAAAAAGAAACTTAATATGAGATATACAACTGAGGTGGTTGATCAAGTACTTTTATAATGAAGCAAACATAAGAAAGTCTTCCTTAGGATTGATTAGAAATATGATGTTAGCAACCTGTCTTAGCTGATTGTGCATGGACCTGGATCATGCCTGCAATGACGTATCATCCAACTATGTTTATGCAGGTAACAAATAGGACAGGAGTGGTGATGACATCAGTTCTCGAATATTTGTCATCAAAAACTGAACATGGAATTGGCCAAAAACCTGAACTGAAATGTTACAATGTCTGGTCATATGTTTCATGAGAAATTTGTATGCAGAGGGCTTGAGATCTGCTTCTTTGGATAACTCCCCAAACCACTAAAGTGCATTACATTGGTGACTATTTAGTAGTAGTTAATTATTATGACAAAGTAGATACAATTTATTAAAACCAATGATTCTGTCATCAGGGTGCTGATACTTGTATATGCACTAATTCATGGAATTCATACACATTACCTACAAAGTAAACTTGAATTCCTTTTATTGTTTGTATTAAGAAACAAACACAGGGTTAAAATGGCTTGGCCAAGAGCCTACCATGTCAAAACCAAAGAAATCTGAGTTGTTGATTCGGCCAAAGTCATTACTGATTTCGAATTAGTTGTGACTGGCAAAGTGTACAATGGAAGATTTAAGCTAATGCCTCTTAGAATAAGCAGCCAAAAATCAAAAATTACCAACAAGCTCATCCCAAATAAATAAAATTTTGAGGTGAGACAGAATTTAATCTTTAAAATTGACAAAGAAAAGGCTTAAACTATGTTCCAAAAAGTTCAGGATAACAATATCATTAGCAGTTTTTTAGGAATATAATAATGTACAAATATCCATATATATATATATATATATATATATATATATATGTGTGTGTGTGTGTGTGTGTGTGTGTGTGTGTGTGTGTGTGTGTGTGTGTTTGTATGCTATTACATGGCTAAAAGACTAAAAGCTATAGAAACATTCATTGTCTATGCTCCAATTCAGACATTTTCTACATACTACTGTGATTTCAAGAAATTATGTTTGTTTTCCAGCATTATTAGAAGGGTTATTTCTCTTATGGTACCAAAAAATGAATCAGTTGAGAGTAGCTTAATGTAACTTTGATATCAACAGACATGTGCTAAGTGCTTAAAAAAATGTTATGACTGGAACCTGGAGGATATGGCTAAAGGATAAATTGCTTGCTTTGATTTCAGAATTATACAATGACTGATTATAAAAGCAGCTTAAAAACTTTTCCTTGTGTCTATCTTGTTATAATTGTAAAAGAGTTTGAAAATTCTAAAGATATTTTTTAAAAATCCTTTTTATTTCATTAATATTACTCATAAAAAAGAAATTAAAACTTTGATTAATTTATTCTAAAATACCAATTATAAACACCTAATATGGTAAGATGAACATTTCATTTTAATAAAGGTAACTATTTTCCTATAAGATGTTAACTAAGAGTATTCTGGTTATTTTCATTTTTACACAACTGTTGATACATAGGCCTAAGAAATATAGCTGGATTTCCTATGGACTCTGGATTCTGTGTGCCCCAACATGCTCTCTTGAAGTACATGTAAAACATGGATGCACATAGATATGTAGGTGAGAAAAGGAGAGGGATTTTAATTGGACTTTCAATGTAACTGGACATTTTTTCTTGATATCATACCAAAACTTGGACAGTGTCACATCTACAATCTCAATATAACTCAACAAATACTACATTCTGTTATATTGTACTGTGTTTCATTAAGTAGCATATTTTTCCTTTGGATAGGATTTCACTTTGTAGGATTTTCTGTCATTGAGACCACAACAAATGAAGCAATCCCCAGCACTGTCCACTGTCCACTCACTTCTGAATATTGCCAGGGAATGACAGAAGCAAAGGAAATTGAACTTGATGGGGTAATGTACTGAGGACCATCCTGGGACAGAGAAGGCTGCACAAATACATGAGCTCACAGAGGGCCTGTTAGGTACCCAATGGAAGGTCAGTTGGAAAACCACAATTGCATGCATTTGCTTGTACATTTATAAACTTGTTTTCTTCCTTATGTATCACTCTGACTCTGAATCTGCTTGGATGTGTGCATTTGGATATTTCTCTTAGAAGGATTCTTGAATGATAAGGTTTTGCTTGGGGAATGCCAGGGCCAAGAAGTGGGAGTGGGTGGGTAGGGGAGCAAGGCAGGGGGAGGGTATAGAGAACTTTCAGGATAGCATTTGAAATGTAAATAAAGAAAATATCTAATAAAAAAAAAGTTGAAAAAAACTGATGTATTTAAAAAAAAAAAAATCAAAGGTGCCTTCTTGAGGACTGAATAATGCCATGGCTCTGCGTAGCTCACAGTAAACTGATCAGTTGAACTATTGGATTTTAATGTTAGTTTTCACATATTTTCTATGAAATCATCTTGTAACATTTAAAATACTAAATGCTATCTCATCATCTTCATAGTTACCTATTTTCCCCATAATTTAAAACTTCTATCTGAGGGCAGAAATATTGTAAGAACCAGGGAAAGTATCAGTATGTCTACTGTTTGGCAGTATCTTCCCAAAACCAAGAATGGAAGGACATGAACTGAAAGTGGCAGAGGAAGGAGTAGTTCTGAAAGGAACTGGGAGGAGGATATGTAGAATTAATAGGGTCAAAATAAATTGTATAGAAATCTTTAAAAAATAAAAAATATCTTAATAAATGTTTTCTGCTGGCAACAATTACTCAGCTATTTACATGCTATAAATTGAACATTTGAGTCTTCTCCAGTATGTTTGCTCTTAGAATAGCTCATCAAACTAAATACTAAATTATGGAATTAACTAGTTAACATGAATGTCCAACAAATATGATTAACAGGCAGAATGCCATCATCTAATGATGATGATGTTCTAGAAATATTTGGTGACCAGAAATAAGCTAAGACAGTCTGCTAGACTGATTATAGAAAATGTTTGATCTTTATATGACCCAGCACAGGGGAAGGCCAGGGCCAAGTAGTGGGAGTGGGTGGGTAGGGGAGTAGCAGCAGGGGGGGGTGTATAGGGAACTTTTGGGATAGCATTTGAAATGTAAATAAAGAAAATAATAATAAATAAATTGAAAATGTAAAAATAAATAAATAAATATTAAAAAAATAAGAAAATGTTTGACTATCAAAATGAATAAATGTTGTCTTATAGACTGGTAACCCATTTGCATACAAGCACTTCCCCCTACAATACAGGAAAAAGAGTGAGCCTACCATGTTTCTATTTTCTGCTTTAAAACATATTGGAATATTGCTCTTCAAAACAAACAAGCAAGCAAACAAACAACAAAAAAAAAACACTGTACATATATTATTCTTATAACCTTGAAGCAAAGAAAGTACACGGGTTTACCTAGGATATGTGTGTACCTGTATTCTACTTACCATTATGAAATAATGACTTCAAAATTGTCTTTGTTAGCATCACAACTACTTCACTGCAAATCTAATTTCCCATCCCATTTTCCCTTTGTATTTCCTCTGTTTTGAATCGATGTTCTTTCACAGACTTTTCTTCACTATGACATTTCAAGCTCCCTCTTGTGTCTCTTGGCCATTGAAAGGCTACTTCAACTCAATTCTTTGTCCTATTCAGTAATAGAGTTTAATTTTTAAAGTAATCTTAGCATTGAGAAATAATCAAAAGTTACATGTCCATTCTCAGTGATCAATGCCCTAGACATAGATTAGATTTTGTTTAAGATTGCCTGTTTTCTTAGCAATAACTGGAATTAGAAATAAGAATCTTAGCACAAGCAAGCACAGTATGTGTATGTAATTGGTGGGATACAGAGGTTGCCTTCTCAGGAGCTTTTGGTAACAGGAGTTTGAAAGTCAGGTCTTTATAACTTTGAGCTCATGTTAAATTTCCAGAATTAAAGTAACTTTAATTAAAAACTGAAGTAGTTAATATACCAACTGTATCTTGGGTCTTTCTTTGAAACATATTGTTTTATCACCAGGGAAGCTATTACCGTAATAACAAATCAAGAAAGCCTGCCATTTGTGCAGAAAT
Source organism: Mus pahari (assembly GCF_900095145.1). Lineage (NCBI taxonomy): Eukaryota > Metazoa > Chordata > Mammalia > Rodentia > Muridae > Mus > Mus pahari. The sequence goes on from NC_034591.1 coordinate 3,732,091, forward strand.
AGGGAATACCTAAACTGATTCATACATTAGCTCTAAAGCTCTGTCTGTAAGTGTCTGCAGTGGATACCTGGTCATGCTGTCTTCAGGTGAATTGTTTACAACCTGCCATAAACTCTATAGATAGCAAGTATTACTTGTGATGCAATGCTACACAAATTACAAGTAAGAATTTTACCATTTTTTAATGCATTGATTTTGGGCAAGGGATTTTGCTTGAGTAATAAAGCCCTTACCATGAAATCCCGAGGAACACAGTTCATTTTCCTACATAAATACTTGGAAGGAATACAGTCCACATGTAGTCCTAGAATTTAGGAAACCAATACAGGGATCTGTTGAGCATTCCAACTTACTAAATTAGCAAGAATAGACAGCCCTGAGTTCACAAGAGACTTAATTCAATACATAAACTAGGAAGCAGTTGAGAAAGAAATCTGCTGTCAATTCTAGGTCCCACAAAAGCATGGGAATGTTTACACAAATGTGTGTCATACACAGAAATATACAAAATCTACATATCGTTATTTCCAAACAGTTACATAGAGCTAGAGCTTAAGGAGCTAGGAGACCAAATGTGGGGGGGGGGGAGTTTAATAACAGAGCATTTGTCATCAGTATAGTGTCAAATTTCAACTCCTGCAAATGTTCTGTTCGACACACTTTGCACAGTATAATTCATGTGCAATAAAAAGCATATAAGTGTAGAATTCTGTGAAATATAACAATATGGTTCCATAATCACAAGAATCTAGCAAGCACTGTGAAGTAAATGCAACAGGAGAACATAAGTTTCTGTTAGAACTTCCCACCTTTACCTCCATTGTCATAACATATATTCACATGATTCTTAGAATCACTGGGCTTTTGAATCATTTGAAAGATATAGTCTATCCTTTTCACATAGACTGTGTTAGAATACAGAAGCACCCAGGGATGTTTGCTATCAGTGTGTTGTCTGAATATGTAATTCCAGATCTTTAGTTTATTCTTGGACTACAATATCTATAATCACTATGATTCATAATGAATGCATAACAATGGCCACATTCTTCTCTGACATTTGTGTATTATCATGATTGTATTTGTTAAAATAATAGTTATCTGAGAAGCGCTTTTTGGGATACAATTTTCTTAACAAGGAAAAAAATTTCCCCACATGGAACTGCTGCTTACTTATAAGATTATTTTAATTTTTAGAGTTCTAATTTTCCCTGATTGTAGCCTACTATTTGAACATACATTTTATGTAGCAGTATGTCACTGTTAGTTCATATGTATTTAAAACCTACACAGATGCTGAGAAACAAACTGATTCCTGAAGTATTTGTCTATGATTTCTTTCCTATCATGACTTTTATCTGGATAAGACCTAATCTCAGTGGTTTCTCACCCTTCCATACGCTGTGACTCTTTCATCCAGTTCATCATGTTGTGATGACCCCCAACAACAAATTATTTTGTTGCTATTTAATATCTGTAATTATGCTACTATTATGAATCATGATGTAACTAATATACAGGTTATTCGATATGTGACCCCTATGGGTGTTGTGACCCACAGGTTAAGAACCACTGTCTAATCTCATTTTTAAAGTAATGATTCTGATTTTTAAAAAAGTAATTGGTGATTTCAGTATAAGTTTAAAAATGAGAAGTGCTACATAAATCTTCAAAGAATATGAATGTTGACCCTAAAGCCTGTAGCATGTAATGTCACAGATTTTCATTATCCTAACCATGGGACAAATAATAAACACATGATCTATGTTATTGTTTTGATTTTTCTGATTACTCTAGAAATAACATAGACCATCTAAGAAGCTTATATTTCTCCATAAGATCAATACAAAATAAGCTCATCTAAGAAGTTGAGGTTTTTCATAAGATCAATACAAAATAGGATCATCATTAAGATAATGAAGCAAACATTCAAATATGATTACCACTGATATTTTTCCAAAACCACTAGCACAAATAATAGAGTGCAAAGTGAGATGCTCTCATACAACAAAACTTTATTAAGATACACCATAAATCTCCACAGATCTTGGTCCTAAAATTTCTTAGAGCTAGGTTTTGCTTGCCTTCATTTTAATACTATAATTTCCAGGCAGTTAGCCAGTTACATGGGATACCATGGTTTTATTTACAACTTAAATGAGGTGCATTAGCTGATTCTCACTGGCAGATTTTAGAAGTCAGTTTTCAATCTATAGCATTGGTAAGGAGAAAAAAAAGCGATTAGAAAGCAGAGCCCACCTCTTCAAAGTCTTTGCATAACAAATGAGAGACCAAATTATATCCTTGAATTCTTCTAAAGTTAGAAAAGAGACAACTGTACATAAGACAGGAAATCTTTTACTTATAATCTTGAAATGGACATTCAATTTTACTAATATAAATATAAGGCCTTTTTACATAGGAGGATGACTAGATATCAGATGAAAGGAAAGTAGAAAAATATATATTTTATATTTGCATTATTTCACCTACGTACAAGTTAGTAAGTTAAAAAAGCCATGTGTTTAGCCTTAAATACACTCCACAAAGTCATCATGCCTCTTAGTGCTAAATAGTAAGATACTTCAAATAGACAGTTTATCCAACAAGCTGAAGACCAAAGCCAAAAGTCCCAATACAAGACATGCAAAACTTTCCTTTGAGTTGTTGGCCAGGGCTATGTAAGAGACTCCAAAAAACTTACAACTTATTGCTTTTACCCTTGGTTCCCCTCTACAGATGGACAGTGTGGTCATTTGAATAGGTATGGTGACAGAAACTCGTGTAGTTGAATACTTGGCCAATAGGAAGTGGAACTATTTGGAGATGTAGCCCTCTTGAAGTAGGTGTAGCCTTATTGGAATAAGTGTGTCACTATGGGGGCAGGCTTTGAGGTCACATGCTCAGTGCTCAATCTCTGCCCAGTGTTGAAGACAGCCTCCACCTTGCTGTCTGTGGATAAAGATGTAGAACTCTTGGCTCCTTCTCCAGCACCACATCTGCCTGCTTGAAGTCATGTTCCCCACCATGACGATAAGGAAGTAAACTTCTGAAACTGTAAGCCAGCCCCAACTAGATGTTTTTCTTTATAGGAGTTTCTGTGGTCATGGTGTCTCCTTGTAGCAATGAAACCTTAGCTAATATGGAAGGCAAGTCCCTGTTCCTAAAGACACCATGTACTTCAGAAAGAGGACCCGGAGACCCTTGAGCTGGAACTGACCTAAAAGCCACCTCTCTGAGAACTAGGTTTCATGATATCAGAAGTCTACATGCAAACTTCCAAAGGAAGAAGGTGACCAATAGCTTCATCCAGCTAACTATATTTGATATCAATTGCATTAATGACCAGAAGGGCATGACATTCTACAGGTACAAAGGTGACACACATAACCTAGGAGATAACTAGCAGTTCTCTAATTGGATGTGAATCCAGCTCAACAAAAGTTATTCCGAGTCTGGTATTGCAAATCTTGCTAATTATTCATTGATAGAGACATTCACAATGTCTCTATCTATAGCTACTTGAGAAGAATCTACAGCTATTAACTTCCCCAACCAGCATAATCCCTAACAATGACCTATAGACATTTGTCCTTGTATCCACCACTAAGTGTATTTTTCACACTTCCTCAAGGAATCTTCACTTTGCAACAGATAGAAACCATTACAGAAAAACCATAGCCAATTGAAATGCAGAGTTGAAGCGACCAGACACAATGGATACATCTACAAAGTACTCCTGCAACTAAGTCTCAATGAATATTGCTGAAAATTGAGTAGAAAGATGGTAAAAAAAAGAATATCAGAGAGTTGGTGTGAGAATTTATCATCTAGTAACATCAGGAGCTATACACATGTAACTCACTGACATGACTACCCAAATGCCCAGTAACAAACATGTCAAACTGGACAGAAACAAGCCCAGGAGGTCTCAGCTCTGCACAAGGAATTAGGGACAGAAACCTTATACAAAGGAATGAATAAAACTGGAAACAGATGTATCCCTCTCCAGGAGAAAACAGACCATTTACTTGTCTAGCACCAAATGAAAGCATACATCAATTTAGCATTATATGGACTCAATAGATTTCATTTAAACATAAATGCAAAACATATTTTTGTGCTGTAAAAATTTTTTTAAAGGAGGCCGTGAATGATAAGGAGAGCAGAGAAGACTATATGGCTGGATTTGAAGGGAGGAAAAAAAAAGAAAAAGAGAAATCTTTTCAGATTATAATAACAATAATAAACAAAGGAGGAGAAGGGGAAGAGGAGGAGGAGGAGAAGGAGGAGGAGGAGGAGGAGAAGGAGAAGAAGAAGAAGAAGAGAAAAAAACCTCTGCACCTCATAGAAAGTAATTGCTTCTCTCTGGTATGTACCTGAAGATACTAAGATTGAAAGTTCCTTCCAAAATAATATTTTTCTGCTTTGCTTTCTTCATAAGGTAAAAGAAGAAATAGGGAGAGGAAGAAATAGGGAGAGGAAGCCTAGTGTTAATTCCTCTCCAATCTAAATAATGTTTTATAATGGCTTATACTCTGTCAGTACCTGGAAAGTGAAATTTCTCCCTTTGCATGTGGCATAAACTAGTTACCACTGGAGTTACTGCAATATATGTGTATTGATGCTAATAACTGCATGGTTTCCTAACATCTGGCTAAGGCATGACACATATTTGTCTCTACAACATCAACATATCTGTCACCATTCAATAAAGCTCTTTGTTCTAAGATAATGCGTTTACCATTGTCTTGCATATGTTTGTTTATTTGCAAGGTCAATTTAGAACACTGTGTATACAAGTTTTAAAATATCATTCACACGGGACCCCAGATTTTGAAAAATATGTACTTCTTGTCAAGTAAATTAAATTAAAACTTATGTCATTGTTCAAATAGAATTTGAGGTGACTGTATTTGCATGTATATTTCATGAAAGAATATTTCTAATTATGAAATATTTATCTGGAACACATGGCTAACTTTTGAATGAGCCCAAGCAAATTTTCATGAACTCCTTTTACTTTAGTTAATTTTATCAATGTAAACACCTTAATTACAGAATTTGAGATCCCTAATGTCATCTGGCAACATGAGTCTTAGTCTAATTATTTTTAGTAATCTCATATAATTTTGTTTCTAAGAAATTAATCAAAATATTTCTACCCTTTCCACTTAACCTTGTTTGAGCACATTCATTAATCTGTATTAGTCTGTATTAGTCTGGGTTCTCCCAAAGAATAGAACTGAAGAATGAAACTCTGCAGGTAGGTAGGTAGGTAGGTAGGTAGGTCGGTAGGTAGGTAGATAAATAGATAGACGATAGATAGACAGTAGTAATAATAGATAGATGATAGATAGTAAATAGATGATAGTTTATAGAAAGATAGATGGATAGATAGATGATAGATAGATAGATAGATAGATAGATAGATAGATAGACTAGATAGATAAATGATAGATAGATGGTAGATAGATAGATAGTTAGATAGAAGGGTAGATAGATAGATAGTGGTAGATAAATAGAAAAAAATTTTGTTTGATTAGGCTTACAGGCTGTAGCCTAACTAGTCCACTGAAAATGTAAGAACCCATATATTGATCATTCCTCAAGGCCGGATGTCTCAGCTAGTGTTCAATATATTCCATAATCCTGAAAAATTAGGCCCTAATGCCAATGAAAGAATGGACTAGAAAGAAGGCTAGTAGGCAGAAAGCACATCTTTCTTCCAAGTCCTTTACATAGGCTGCCACTAGAGTGTGTGACCCAGATTAAAGGAAGATTGTACCACATCAAAAGATAAGCATTGAAAGTAGGCATGGCCATTTCAAATTATTTAATAAAGAAAAAATCCCTCACTAATGTACACAGATGTTTGGGCTTTAGTTAACTCATGGTGTTGTTCAGGTGACAATCAAGAATGGCCATCACAATCTAAGGAAAAAAACAAACCATGCCAAAATGTCAGTGGAAATATCATGGGCTTAAAAAAAATAAAAGGAGGAAGATTATTAAACATGAATCAGGTGATGAACATGTATGGTAGCTAATTTCTTTCCAATAACCAAATGAGCTTAGAAATGTGAAAAAACTTGGAAGTTTCAAAGTTGATTAACAAGATTATAATGAGAAAGCATCTTCAATGGCACCTCATTACACGGTACATCTGGTAAAATATTACATTGTAAGTTATCAATAAAATGTATCTTCAAAGATCTGGCATAAATACTTTAATGTTGGATTTATAAATCTAGGCCTGAAGGTATTTGTCAGTGTTTTAATTTAAAAAATATATCATGTGTTATTAAAATAACATACTTCACACTTACCTTTGTTTCCTATCATTTTCCAGTTAAGTATAAGCCATTATGAGCTTGCTGAAAATCAAATCAAGAGTAGAACAGAGAATGCTTTTGACCAATGAACCATCTCTCCATACTATAATTAATTGTAAAACTGTATCCAATTATACTATATTACATAAAACTTCTTTCAAATAGAATGTTTTTTGTTTGTTTTGTTTTTGTTTTTGTTTGTTTTGTTTTGTTTTGTTTTTTGCTTTAGTTTGGGAATACTGCTTAGAGGATAGAATCAAGGGCAATTTTTTTTGTTTGTTTTGTATTTGGTTTTAAGCAGAGTTTTCCTGAGTAGGTCTAAATGACCTAGAATTTCCTCTATAATCCAATCTCACAAATAGTGAGTTAGAGGCAAACACCACCACACTCAGCTACATTTTTCTTTAATTAATTATAAAATGTCTTAGTCATGGTTTGTGTTCCTGTACACAACATCATGACCAAAAAAACAAAAGGAGAAGGAAAGGTTTTATTCAGCTTTTACTTCCACATTGCTGTTCATTACCAATGGAAGTCAGGATAGGAACTCACACAGGGCAGTACTTGGAGGCAGGAGCTAATGCAAAGGCCATGGATGGAATGCTGCTTACTACATTGCTTCCCCTGGCTTGCTCAGCTTGCTTCCTTATGGGACTACTAGCATAGGGATGGCACTACAAACAATGGGCCTGCCCACCCTTGATCACTAATTGAGAAAATGCCTTATAGCTGGATCTCATGGAGGCATTTCCTCAAGGGAGGATCCTTTCTCTGTGATAACTCCATCTTGTGTCAAGTTGACACACAAAACTAGCAAGTACATAAAGTTTATCTAAAATCTCAGTGCACAAAATTTCCTTGCTTTTCTTGGGGTATAATAATGTTGGCCTAAAAGCTATACCAAATATTTCCTTCAAGATTTATTATTTATTATACCAAGAATTCCTAATATAATGACTATTTCATTATAGAATAATCTCGAGTCCATGCATCTATGAAAGAATAGATTCTGCATTATGATCTGGCCAACAGAGTCATCACAGCAAAATTATGTATAAAAATTTTTCAATTTTTCTATGATAGATATGTGCTCATTGTCTTAGTCAGGGTTTCTATTCCTGCACAAACATCATGACCAAGAAGCAAGTTGAGGAGGAAAGGGTTTATTCGGATTACATTTCCATACTGCTGTTGATCACCAAAGGATGCAGGACTGTAACTCAAGCAGATCAGGGAGCAGGAGCTGATGCAGAAGCCATGGAGAGATGTTCTTTACTGGCTTGCTTCCCCTGGCTTGCTAAACCTGCTCTCTTATAGAACCAAGACTACCAGCCCAGAGATGGCACCACCCACAAGGGACCTCCCCCCTTGATCACTAACTGAGAAAATGCCTTACAGCTGGATCTCATGGAGGCATTTCCCTAACTGAAGCTCCTTTCTCTGTTGTAACTACAGCTGTGTCAAGTTGACAGGAAACTAACCATTACACTCATAGACAAGAGGGTACTGGAAAAGCCAGAAATAATTTCTTCTTCTTTACTACTTCTATTCTTACATAACAGTTCAGTACCTGGATGAAGATAAAGATTTTTTTCATTCAGAACAAATAGATACCCAGTGTCAGGTAGTATTCAGTTACAGAATTTTTATCTGTAAGATGTTAAAACTTTTCCCCCCCAAATGATACTATTGATGACAGCTTCATATTTAAACGTGATGCATACTCATAATAGCTGAAAAAAAATCCTGAATAAAAAAAAGAACTACTTGAAAAACCACCATCCCAAATTTCAAGTTGTACTACAGAGATGTAAGAAAACAGCATGATACTGGCACAAAAATAAACGTGTTGATAAATAGAACAAAACACCCTTAGCATATGTGCTGAGATCAGCAATAAATGGAACCTCATAAAACTGAAATGCTTCTGCATGTCCAAGGACACTGTTGTTTCGACAAATTAACAACCTACAAAATGGAGAAAGATGTTTACCAACTAGCTATCTAAGAGAGGATTAATACCCAAAATATATAAAGAACTAAAAAAAATAGATATTGATACAAATAAGCTGACTAAATATGGGGTACATATCTTAACAAATAATTATCGAAGAAGAAAGTTGAATGGCTGAGAAGCACTAAGAGAAATGTTCAACAGCCTTAGTCATGAAAGGAATGCAAACCTAAACTACTTTGAGATTCCATCTTATACCAGTCAGAATAGTTAAGATCAATAAAACAAGTGATACCCTATGCTGATGAGAATGTGAGGTCATAAGAAAACTCATCCATTGCTGATGGGAGTGTAAACTCATGCAGCTACTATGGAAATTAATATGTCAGTTCCTTGGATAAATGAATAACAATCTACCTCAAGATCTAGATATACCACTTTTGGACATATACCTAAAGGATGCTTCATTCTACCACAGAGATGCATGTTAAACATATTCATAGATACATTAATTACAATATCCAGAAACTAGAAAAAACTAGATGCTTCTTTAAAGAAGAATGGATTATGAAATTGTAATACATTTACAGAATGAAGTATTACAGTGGTTAAAATAATGAAATCATTACATGCAAGGTACACAGATGGAACTAGAAAAAAAAATCCTGAATTAGTAACTCAGAAGCAGAAAGACCAGTATAGTATATATTTGCTTACATGGCAATATTAGCTCTTAAGTCAATGAGAACTATACTATAATACATAGAACCTCAGAGAATATGTATAGAATAGTAGACTGGGGGGATGGGAGGATAAATATCCTTAGGAAAAGAAAAGGGGATAGCTAGTTATAGATGGTTCTTGGGAGACTACAGCAATAGGATCAGTTGTAAAGAAAGTGTACAGGACACGAGGGACAGAATATAGGGAAAGTGAAGAAATTAAGTGTCATTGAGGAGTAGTATGGAAACAGCAAAGCCCCATCACTGAAGACAGCACTGACACAACACACTGAGCACAGAAGTTGAGCTGGTGCCTACATAGAATATTTACCCCTAGGTGCTAGCAATTTTGGTACTGGAAGGTACTCTGCACTCAACCAAATGGAAAACATAAACACCAACACAGCCACAAACTGTTTCACTGGTAATGGTGTCCTTCTTGTAAAGGTGGCACAGAATTTAGGCATGCTCAAGCAATATCTGACTTGATTTAAAAGACCCACTCCATGAGATGAAACCCTTACCAGACACTGCCTAGGTGATCAAGAAGCTAAGATTAGATAGCCTAAGGACCTAGGACAAAACCAAATACTACTGTTCTTAATTTTTTTAAGTAGCAAGAAAATGGTTCTTAATGACATTCATATTATACTCCTAGATCAGCACCATCATTAGAGAAATTTCCTCTTGCAGGAGATGGAAACATATACAGACACCCATGGCCAAATATTATGCAGAGATTCATTGATAAAACGCATGTCTCTTTCAAACCTCTCCTCTGAGAGTTCAGGGAACCCCACTGAGAGAAGAAGTAAAAAGAGTGTCAGAGACAGAAAACATAAAAAACACCAATAAAACAAGACATTCTAAATCGACAGGATCCATGCACACAGGAACTTAGAGAATAAAACAGTGTACACAAGCATGCACAAGTCTATAAATGATGGGGTCCTTGAGCAGAAAAGAGAAGTGGACACTATACCCTAACCCTAACTCAAAAGAAATCTCCAATTGGCAACCACTTACAAATGAAAATTTAGTTTTCTCCAAGGGAGTCTCACTGAGGAAACAAACTACTTTCATGGGTAGCTGCATGCACAGCAGTAGATGACCAATAGAAAACAAACTCAATAGCATTTTGGTGCTTCCGTGTTTCATACTGTCATTTAGGGCTTTTCCTTTTAAAAATAATATTTGTCTGGGTTTGGAGAATAGGACAGCAAAATGACATAGACAGGTCCAGATGGAACTGGTTAAAACTATAAACCCAAAAAGCACAGAGATGTGAGCTAGGTATTTTCCATAAACACAGCAACACTCTCAAAAATCCTGGAGATGTATTTGTCCAGCTTACTCTTCAGTCTATTCTCTTCTTTCCTAAGCATTTTGTTTTAATTTGTATGAAAATTCCTATGTGTTCAGTGGTTAATCCATTTCCTTAAAACTAGTTCTATAAGCTAAGTTTTTCTGAACATGTACAGCACACACTAAAATATCAATCTTCTAAGTGTACATCAGTTAGAACAGAACTTAACTTGGTTCAAAGTAATGCTTTCCAAGTTTGAGTACAAGATATGTAGTTAACAGAGAACACTTTGTATATTTAATGTTCAAAAATGTAATTTGAACAATATGAATCTACATAATTTTGAAATTGTTTTCTGTTTTCCCATACATTTCTCCACATGTCATCTGGCAGGAATAATTGAAACAATTTTCACCTTAGGAATTGATTCACTTTTACTATTTAATCCTCAAATATTTCCACTTACTAGAAAATTTTCAATTCAAATCTTTCAATTAATGACCCAGGTTCACATTTATTGCTTTCCTTTTATTATTATCTTTTTTTTTTTTTGCATTCAAGTTTGCAGAACAAGTTTCCCAGGACCTCCTCCAGCTCTGAAATGTGACTCTCTGCGGTAGGTACTAACTATTTCTCAATTGCCAAAATATTTTCTTAAGAACTTAGAAGTTAACATGATATTACTGTAAAGAAACTGTATACAATAAAATATATTTTGGAATCTGCCCAAATAGAGCACTATCCCTTAAAGTCATCATATAACTAAGACCCCTGAGAAAGACCTTAGAAATAAATTAGGATCAACAGGTTCTAATTAGACCACTATTAAAGGTATTATCTGAATATTTGTTTAAGCATTAATTGTTCTGGCTGCGAAATCATTCTGTACAGTAAATGAAAAGCACTAAAATTATCACAATTTTTGAGTTGGAATGTGCCTTAGAGATAAGCTGATACAGCCTCTTCAATGTAGAATAGAGACCTATTGAGTTAAATGATATAAACCACTTTTCAATTAAAATTTGATCTTTTTAGACTATAGAATATTAACTCAAAGTTTCAGGTATATAACAAATACTTCCTATAATTAATGCAAAAAATAAATTATGGATAAGATAGAGGAATAAATGCTTATAATAGATAGATAGATAGATAGATAGATAGATAGATAGATAGATAGATAGATAGATAGATTGTAGTATTTTCTGCCAACACTGAATGATTAATTTCAAATTATACTTTGTATTTGATATGGAAAAGAACCAAAACATTACTGAAAGTTACTTTAAATAAAGAGATTATTGAATGTAGTGAGCCACATCATTCACCATTACAAGATGGCGCTGACTTCCACTGCTCATCTGATAACAAGTCGTTTGCTGCCTTGAGGTAGACAAGTGCAGTCCTATACATAATGACTCAGCACAAGTCCTCTTTGCCCAGCCTTATGTTAATGAGGTGATTCCTGCTTTAGCCTATCCCGTGGCGGCAGTAAGGCACAGAGCACCCAGGCAGTCAGTGAATGCTCCAGTATATAGGGTGGCCTGACTAGTCCATGGGCGTCCCCGTAATATCATAAAAAGGGTTCCTGAATAAAGTGCTGTTGAGAAGGATCTTCAGTGTTGTGTCATTCTTGCTGGTCAAGGGTGGTTGCGACAATTGAACCTTTTAGGAATCTCACCATATCTACTTATGAGGAAGTTTCATGATTTATCGAAAATCAGAGAAGTTTTGTGAGCTATTCAGGTAAACACCGACTTCATAGAAAACAAATTAATCAAATTAATATCTTTTCCTGATATGCTCCACGTCAGGAATTGTAATAAATGTCAAAGGCTGTTGTAGTTGGGTCCATGTTAATAGAAAGGGGAAACTGAATCAGAAAATTGTTGGTAACTTTTTGACAAGATGCAGGCAGGCTTTAAGGAGACAGTATTGACATAAAGGAACAGAAGGAACTAAAAGAAATTTCCTCAAAGTATATTAATTTACTCCATTTAAATTTCTTTTACAGTGAGTGCTATTTAGTTTAGGAATCTTTAATAGCTTGACAGCTGAAGAGTATTCCATTGTGTAAATGTAGCATATAGTTTCATTATCTATTCCTCAACTGATGGACTTGTAGGTAGTTTCAGTGTTTGATTATTGTGAGTTTATCATAATATTAAATATAGAAGAGCAAGTATATGTGTTGTAAAATAGAGTCCTTTGAGTATATGCCCAAGAGTAATAAAGCTGTACCTTGTGGTAGATTGGTTCTTAGGTTTTTTAGTGATTTCCACATTATTTCTTAAGGGGCAGCCCCAATTGGCAGTACCAGTACCAATGAGAAATTGTTTTCTGTTCCTACATGCTTGACAGTATCTACTACCATTTGTTTTATTAATCATAGCCATTTTTACTGGGATAAAGTGAAGTAGCAACTTTATCCCAGTAATTTTAATTTGTATTTCACTGATAACTAAAATTGTTGAACGTGTTTCTCAGGTATTTTTTATTAGATATTTTCTTTATTTACATTTCAAATGTTGTCCCCTTTCCCTGCAAAAACCCCCTATCCCATCCCTCCTCCCCCTGATCACCAACCCACCCACTCCCTCTCCCCTGTCCTGGAATTCCCCTACACTGGGGCATCAAGCCTTCACAGGACCAAGGACCTCTCCTTCCATTGATGAATGACAAAGCCATCCTCTGCTACATACGTGACTGGAGTCATGGGTTTCTACATGTGTACTTTTTGGTTAGTGGTTTAGTCCCTGGGAGTTCTGAGGTTCCTGATTGCTTCATATTGTTGTTCCCCTATGGGGCTACACACCCCTCAGCTCCTTTGGTCTTTTATCTAGCTCCTTCACTGGGGACCCTGTACTCAGTCCAATGGTTTCCTGCCAGTATACACTTCTGTATTTGTCAATCACTGGCAGAGCCTATCAAGAGACAGCTATATAAGACTTCTGTCAGCAAGCACTTCTTGGCAGCCACAATAGTGTCTTGATTTGGTAACTGTATATGAGATGGATCCCCAGATGAGGCAGTTTCTGCATGGCCTTTCATTAAGTCTCTGCTCTACACTTTGTCTCTGTATCTCATCCTGTTGGTAGCTTGTTCCCCTTCTAAGAAAGACCAAAGTATCCACACTTTGGTTTTCCTTCTTCTTGAGTTTCCTGTGCTCTGTGAATTGTATCTTGGGTATTCCGAGCTTTTGGGCTAATATCCACTTATCAGTGAGTACATACCATGTGTGTTCTTTTGTGATTGGGTTACCTCACTCAGGATGATATTTTCTAGTTCCATCCATTTGCCTAAGAATTTCATGAATTCATAGTTTTTAATAGCTGAATAATACTCCATTGTATAAATGTACCAAATTTTCTGTATTCATTCATCTGTTGAAAAACATCTGGGTTCTTTCCAGTTTTTGGCAGGAAAATAAATAAAGCTGCTATGAACATAGTGGACCATGTATTCCTTTTATATATTGGAGCATCTTTGGATATATGCCCAGGAGTGGTATAGCTGGATCTTAAGGTAGTACTATTTCCAGTTTTCTGAGGAGGAACAGTTAGACTGATTTCCAGTGTGGTTGTATCACCTTGCAATCCCACCAACAATCGAGTAGTGTTCCCCATTCTCCACATCCTCACCAGCATCTGTGGTCACCTGAGTATTTGATCTTAGCCATTCTAACTGGTATAAGGTGGAATCTCAGGGTTGTTTTGATTTGCATTTCCCTGATGACTAAGGATGTTGAACATTTCATTAGGTGCTTCTCAGCCACTTGAAACTCCTCAGTTGAGAACTCTTTTTAGTTCTGTGTCCCATTTTTAATGGGTTATTTGGTTGTCTGGAGTGTAACTTCATGAGTTCTTCATATATATATTGGATATTAGCCCTCTATTGGATGTTGGATGAGTGAAGATTTTCCCAATCTGTTGATTGCCATTTTTTTTCCTATTGCCAGTGTCCTTTGCCTTATTGAACCTTTGCAATTTTATGAGGTCTCCTTTGTCAATTCTTGATCTTAGAGCATATGCTATTGGTTTTCTGCGCAGGAAAATTTCCCTTATGCCCATGTGCTTGAGGCTCTTCCCCACTTCCTTTATTGTTGGTTCTCAGCTATTTTTAAGTCATCTTTCGAGAACTCACTTTTGTTTCATGATCCATTTAAAATACTAATTTTAGTGTTTGCAATTTTAATATAATTATATCATACGCCCCTTTCCCTCCATCATGCTTTCCCATATAACCTTTCTCTTTCAAACTCATGGACTGATTTCTTTATGTGTTGTTACATACATTTGTATGTTTTTGTTTGTGTCTCTATCAATATCCTTATCAATATTTCTAAATAGCATCCTTAAATGATTGGAGAAACCCAGGACCCTTCAACCCTCCACAAAGAACCACTAGCAACTAAGGAATGATAAGAGCAGGAGAAAGCATCTCCCAGAGGAAGAATATACAAATTAGTTATCTAAGATCAAATAATCATTCCATTTTTAATTGGAATATTTCTCTTCTTGATGTTTATTTTCTTTCTTTTGAATTGTGTATATTCTAGATGCAAATTCTTTGTCAGGTGTACAATTGTTGAAGAGAATTTTCTATTCTGTAGGCCGAAGCTATGCTCAAATGCTGGTGTCCTTAATTATATAGAAATTTTTAAGCTTCATGGTGTCCTATTTATTAATTGTTGGTCTTAATGCATGTGTCATCATTGTCCTGTTCACAAAGACCTTCCCTATGCATATGACTTCAAATCTATTATCTACGTTCTTTTCAAACATAATCAGGATATTGGTCTCATGTTGAGGTCCTTGATACATTTGGAGCTGATCTTCCATCAGAGTGATGAATATGGATATATTTTCATTCTTCTATATGCAGCTATTTTGACTACCTACATTTGATGAAAATGCCGGTTTCTACAGTTTGACATTTGTCTTCTTTGTCAAAAAAATCACCTTTTCACAGGTATGCACAATTATGTTCATATCTTCATTTAGACTCCATTAATCAATATTACTTTTATGCTAATAGCTATTTTATGACTATAGTTCTGTAGTAAAATATGAAGTCAGGGACAGTAATAGCTTAAGCATAATTTTGTTCAGAATTGTTTCAACTATTCAGGGTTTTTCTTTTCTTCTTCTTCTTCTTCTTCTTCTTCTTCTTCTTCTTCTTCTTCTTCTTCTTCTTCTTCTTCTTCTTCTTCTTCTTCTTCTTCTCTTCTTCTTTGTCTTCTTCTTCTTCTTCTTCTTCTTCTTCTTCTTCTTCTTCTTCTTCTTCTTCTTCTTCTTCTTCTTCTTCCCCTCCTCCTCCTCTTTTTCCTCCTCTTCCTCCTCTTCCTCCTCCTTCTCTTCTCATATATTATATCTGAGTCACAGTTCCTTCTTTCTTCTTCCTCCCACCTTCATGACCATCACCCATCCCTATCTATTCCCTCCTGACTTTCCTTCAGAAAAGAGAAAAGAGAAGGCCTCCCATATATATCCACCAAACACAACATATCAAATTGCAATAAGTCTAGTTACCTACCCTCTCACATTAAGGCTGGATAAGAACCAAGTAAGAGGACAAAGGTCCAAAAAACAAGCAAAAATGCCAAAGAAAGCCCCTGCTCCCACTTTTAGTATTCCAACAAGCTGCATATATGTAACATCCATGCAAAGGCCCTAGATCAAACCATGTAGGCTCCCTGATTGTCAGTTCCAACTCTATGAGCACCTTTTAGCCCAGGTAAGTTGATTCCGTGGGCATTCTTACTGTTTCCTTGACCATTCTGGCTCCTTCCTCCCCCTCTTCTTCAGGATACTCCAAACTCCACCTAATATTTGGTTATGGGTCTCTGTTTAAAATTTCTTTTTTTCAACTTTTATGAAGAATTGTGTAAGAACTTATGGGAGATTGCATTGAATCATTAGACTGCCTTTAGTAGGATTGTCATTTTCATAAGATTAATTCTATTGGTCAATGACCATTGGATATCCCTCCATTTTCCAATTTTCTCTTCAATTTTCTCTTCATTATCATAAATCTTTTATTATATAAGCCTTTTACTTTTTTGATTAAAGTTATTCTAAGACACATTTTTGGAGAATTATGACAGGTACATCTTTCATGATTTATTTTTCAGTATATTTGCCATTTGTATCTAGGAAGGCTATAGACATTTATGTTTTGCTTGGTCTTTATGTTAATTGGTGCATAAGTATTGCTAGAAGCTACACCCTTTAGGTTCTAATAAGGTACCTTGCCTTCTGCATACTGCCAGATAGCAGATGACACAGTAATCTATAGGAAACAGTGTGTGGGTGAAATTCTGTATTAAGGTAACAGGTCAGATCTGAGCTTCAGTCAGAGCATGCCATGCAGGGCTTAGAGTGTCGTGCTGTATCTAGAATTCATTTGCCACATGCTTGGATGCCAGTGCCCTGTGCTCTCTGGCCTTGTGAATTGGTTTATTTTGTTTCATTATTGTTTTTAATAAGTTCCCACTTAGATAGTCCCAGATTCAACTTCTAACTTTGCTATATTTTTATATTCTGAAAAAGATAAAGATGAGAGGGTGATAAAACAAACTGATATGACATTGTCTTTTAATCTTGGAAGTTTCTAAGGTTCTTGTCATAACCTGGTCTATCCCGAATTTTTGTCAATTTTAATTATAATGATTATTGTCCCCTAAAATGCATTACAAATTCTGTGTTATCACTAAGAACTGTTATAATAAGTTACCAGTCATTTGTCCTAAACTTTCCTCACAGATTTATTTATTCAGTGCTCTAATTTAAGATCTTTAGCTCATATTATATTTTCTGTCAGAGACAATTTGAATTTTATTTAGAATAAAAAAATTAGAATCTTTCTGCTCAGATGCTTTGGACACAATGCCAAAATTGGTGGTGAATTCAGAAAGTGAATGATATTTTAGAAAGAAACGTAATCTCCATCTAGTTTGTGAAAATAGCAGAAAAACAAAAAGATAACTGCTGGGAGGGGTGGAGGCGTCCATGAAATGGTTTTAAGCAACACTAACCTGCCCATGTACATAAACCTTAGTTTCCAGGCATGCTGGATGAGAAGACTTCATGGAGATGAATTCTTATTCCCCATGCCATTTCAAATGCTCTAAGGAAAAAGAGAGCAGTGGAGTTTATGGAAAAGGTTAAACCAATGCACTGAATCAAGCAATATCTTCCTTGCTGTGACTCTCTCCTTGTTCCTTCCTAGCAGCACCAACATTTCTGTTCGCCACCTTATAACTCACACTTGCTCTTACTCTATCATTCTTGTACGTTTATCACCTATTTCCTTGTTTACAGACCAATTCCCTCCACCTTCCTCTCAAGCTAGAAAGTTAATGCACTCTTTCTACACTATGCTGCTACTAGAAAAATCTATCTTTGTACCCTAGTATCAGAAATCACCTTTGTTCAAAGAGATTGCTACACGAGTGCGATGCCTCTGAGGAGGGGATGTGCAAGCACGTGATGCTCCCTGCATTCGAAACTGATAGTGTTTTCTTTTTTTTTTTTTTTTAAGATTTATTTATTTATTATATGTAAGTACACTGTAGCTGTCTTCAGACACACCAGAAGAGGGAGTCAGAGCTTGTTAAGGATGGTTATGAGCCACCATGTGGTTGCTGGGATTTGAACTCCGGACCTTCGGAAGAACAGTCGGGTGCTCTTACCCACTGAGCCATCTCACCAGCCCCACTGATAGTGTTTTCACGTTCTGAGTGTGGACATAGCTGGGCCCCAGCCAGCATGGAGCTATCATTAGCCAAGTTTGTATTTTAACTCTCTTGTCCTCTAATAGGAAGCTGTATATGCACTATGTCCCTATTGAACATTTCTATACATTGACATACACAGGTCATCCTAACAAAGTACTTTTGCATATTTTATCCAATTCTTTCTACTATGTAAATGCTTTACTGGGTAACTCTGAGGTGTGAGATAATCCTTGATAAATTCATGATAGAAACAACTCCTAAGGGACAGAGCATTTATTTTGACTACTTGGTTTACAGGTTTCAGCGCATGACCAACTAGCTCTGATATTCCTGAGATGTGGTAAAGCAAAACACCACAGTGGAATGGAACATAGATAAAGCTGTGGACCTCATGACTGTTAGGAAGAAGACACAAGGAGGCAAAGACACAGTACAACCTCCAAAGAAACATCCTAGGGACCTACTCCCTAGTACCGGACTTTGACTTCTAAGGACCAATTCAGTATGAACTCATCAATCCATTAACCCATTGATAAAATTAGTTCTAATTACCTTTTAGATACCTTCTCAGCTAACAGCTGGGAATGAAGCCTTCAATAGATAAGCTTTCATGGAGACTTATTCAAATGAAACATGTGGCCACTGAAGATAGGAGACACAACAAATGGTATAACTAAATCAAGTAGAAAGTCATTTAGATTTCATCTGCTTATTTTATTTGTATTTACAAGAGAGCATTACCAGAGCTATTCTTGGAATCGACATCATTTCAAATTCCTGGTGGTACTGTCAAGGCCTATTGATTGACCATTTTCCATCCCACTTCTCTGTAAGATTACTTTTTTCTCTCTACCGTATTGATCAGAAGAATCAATTTTGCAATGGAGGGAAGGCATCAGACTAAATAGAACTGTTCAATTGTTCTTACGCTAAATCTCACTATCTTTTGACATACCCATTCCTAAGCTAAAAGAGATAATTAAACTTTTTTTAAAAAATAGATATACCCTTTTAACCTGAGCTGTACTATTATCTGGGATTTGCAATAACTATCAGTGTAACTGAAATAATGTTAATAAACTTTAGGCAGAGAAGAACATTACATGAATGGGAGCTCAGAGTTAATCATGGCTTACCTAGAACTCTCATGAGGTTTATCAAAGTTTGGTTTTTGTCTTTTTTCTCATTGAAATAAAGTTTACTTTGTTTTTTTCTCTTAGAAAAAAATTATCCTATATAATAGAAGTAGAAATTTTGTATATCTCACATCAAAACATGATTTTACTTGAGTAGCAGAATGTAAATAAATCATTTACTCTTCCAAAAACCAAGGCTGTTTCAGCATTTCTACCTTTTTATAAAATAACTTAACTCACAACAGAACTAATTATGACAGCTTAAAATAAATGTTACGGTAATAATCTAAATTCTACAAATATAATAAAATGAATTGTATTTTTTACATGCTAAATAACAGCTAAGACCTCCACTATACGGACAAAACATTTACTTTAAGAATTATGGTTATTTTATCTACTTTTATTAGATTTTAGTATTATTAAGTAAACAAGTAATGGGTCATCCCTGGGACAGACTACTTTCCTTCTCTCAGAAGCCATTGGCTGTTTGTAGCTCTTTCGTTAGGCATGAGACTCCTTGAGATTTATCCAATTCATTTTCAGTATATTTGTATCTACTTTCATTGTCTGTGTCTCATTTTTGCAGCCATATTTTTGAGGTTTGTAGAGAGCTTTCCTGTAATTTCTAGGAGACAAAATCTCACAGCAGACTCACTTGTCCTCTGGCTTTTCTAATCGTGGTTCTCCATATTCTGCAATGTTCTTTGAACTTGTGGTACAGGAGTATTGTTGCATATGTATCCATTGAGGATGAACCCCTCACATTAAGTTGATCTCTGCATTCATTAAGAACTGTTGCGGTTTTCTGTAATGGTTCCCATCTGATGCAAAGACTTCCTTTGCTGAAGGTTGAAAGTTAAACTTAATCTGTGGACCCTGAAGTCATGACCACATAAGCAACACTAAATAAGCCAACCAATGTGTGTGTGTGTGTGTGTGTGTGTGTGTGTGTGTGTGTGTGTGTGTATCAAAGAAAAAAGAAACCATCAATTTAAGAAGGAGTTAGAAGAAAATGAAAACAGCATCTTCTTAAAATAAAAAGCATTTATCCTTCAAATTCATATGAAGTTTTGCACATTCATGATAACCTTTACTTAACTGATAGATAGATAGATAGATAGATAGATAGATAGATAGATAGATAGATAGATAGATAGATACATGTGGTGGTTTCAAAGAGAATGGCCCCCATTAACTTCTGTCTTTGTTAGGATTTTATTGCTGTGAAGAGACACTGCGACTATGGCAATTTTTATAAAGAAAAATATTTAATTGGGGCTGGATTACAATTCAGAGGTTTAGTCTATTATCATCATAGTAGAAAATCTAGTGGCAGACAGACATGGTACAGGAAAGGTAGCTGAGATTTCTACATCTGGATCCACAGACATCAGGAAGAGACAGTGGACCACTAAGTTCAGTTTAAGCTTCTGAAATATCAAAACCCAACCACACCCCCATTGACACATTTTTCCCTAACAAGGCTACACCTTCCCCAAGGCCACATCAATAGTAATATCACTCTCTATGAATCCATAGGGGTTATTATTTTCATTCAGACCACAACAGCTTATATGTTTGAGTTACTGGACCACAGTTCTGGAACTGTTTGCGATGGAGTAAGAGTTATTTGTGGCTGTTGGAAATTCAAGGTAAAATATCTAGATATATTGGATAGACTCCTTTAAATTTATCCAGTTTTCGTATAATTCTTTATTTGAAGATTACAGGAAACATAAGTTGAACTTCTGGAACTAGTATGTGCAACTCATGGTTCCCATTGGGCCTGGCCTTGATGAGATGTGCCTTGCTTACAAGCAGCTACGTGACCAGGAACTGATATTTAGCTGTGGTTTCTTTATAAATACCCTCACTTTACACAAGTTATGCTTAACATTTACACAGTAGACACCTTTTGTGCATTGTAAATCATGCCCTACCCACCTTTTACAAGCCAGACTCAAATGATCATTCCAGAATTGATTCAGAGATGGCTTGGAGGTTAGGACAAGGGTGAACAGTTCAATCTGCCTGATGTGGCTGTGACATTTGTATATTACTATCTATAGCCATGACAACAAAATAAAGAGGAAAAAAAGGAAAAAAAGAAAGGAAGGAAGGAAGGAAGAAAGGAAGGAAGGAAGGAAGGAAGGAAGGAAGGAAGGAAGGAAGGAAGAGAGAGCGAGAAAGAAAGAAAGGAAGAGGAGAAGGAAGAGAGGATGGGGAAGAAAAGGAAGAAAGAAAAAAGAAAGAAATAAGAAAGAGAGAGAGAAAGAAAGAAAAGAAGGAAGGAAGGAAGGAA
>NC_034591.1:3753591-3760039 GCF_900095145.1 Mus pahari
GGAAGGAAGGAAAGAAAGAAAGAAAGAAAGAAAGAAAGAAAGAAAGAAAGAAAGAAAGAAAGAAAGAAAGAAAGAAAGAAAGAAAGAAAGAAAGAGTGTTCTCTGATCATTTTCAACATAGCACATTCAGTCTTTTCTATTCTACCGACTCTTATAATGCAGGATCATATGTAAGAAGATAACCAAGACCTCAAGCTGCCTCAAATCATCTCTTCCTATTCTGTCACTGTCTATTGGTAATGTCCTTTTATCTGACACAGTTAGCAATTTCTCTATAAATCTGTTTACTTCTCAGTCTTGCTTCAGTTCTCGGCTATGCATAGGCAATGAGAATCAACTCACCTTGTTGCCATGGACTCAACTTTATAGCCTCTAATCTGAAGTGGTAACATACACAAGAAAAGGTTGTTTGTCCTGTCCTATTGCCTAGGTATTGCACAGATTTAAAAGCAGCCTATGTTCAGACCTTAGACTGGAGAAAGAGATTAAACTGGGAAAATCTTTGCAGAATTTACAAAATCTGATGGAGGACAAAGCCTGTGGCGTGGTTTTCCTAATTTGGAGAAGAAAACATGTCAGAAGCTTACAATGCAATTGGCCTTTCTGATGCCATTGGACATCTACACCTACCCACTAGATCACCTAAACAATAGGAGACAGATATTACTGACAGAAGTGTTCTTTAGCAGTATTAATAGTAAGCTCTCCAAAGATGAGTCTTCAAGCCTACTCCATTTAAATAAAAATGTCTGTTGTCTTAGAGTTTAACTGCTGTGAAAAGACACTATGACCAAGGCAACTTTTATAAAGGTAAACATTTAATTGAGACTGGCTTATAGTGTCAGAGGTCCAGTCCATTATCATCATGATGGAAACCATGGCATTGTGCAGACAGACTTTTGCTGCTAGAGGAGCCAAGAGTTCTACACCACGAATCAAAAGCATCAAGGGGGAGGCTTTCTTCCCCTCTGGGCGTAGCTGACATATAGGAAAAGAATTCAAAACCCACCCCTAAAGTGACATACTTCCACTAACAAGGCTACATATAAAAACCACATACCTTCTTACAGTGCCACTTCCCATGGACTAAGCATATTCAAGCTACCATATCCATGTTTTAAGATCATTTACTCTACAACACTTAAAAGAAACTTATTACTTGATAATGATAAAAAGCTCTTTTCTGATAAGTATGTTGTCAGGTATGCTCCACTCTAGTGCTTAAATTATTTTGAAATTAAAAATGTCATATATTTAAGAAGTGACTATAATATATCCTTTGTTTGTGAACTTGTCCTTCTATGGCCCGGTGTTTTGATTCAAGGTTTTATTTGAACTTTAATGATACAAAGGTCAGCAAACTGATTTAAAATATCTACAGTGTGTTCACAAGTTGCTGTTATAATGCCTCATAGCATAAGCTCTGCTGGATCAGTTTCTTGACCTTGCCAAACATATGGGTCAATCGTTTTGAGAAATCTTCAATACATGTTAAACTTTGTAGAATTATAAGTTTTTACTTCAGAATAATTTTTCTGAACTTACTAGAAGAGATTATGAATTTTTATTTCTATGGTTTTATGGCTTCCTATCAAAAATGTCATTTGATCTTATATGAGTATAGAAAAGGATAATTAATTTTCCACATTCTTATCAATTTTTAAAACAAGAGAAACATATAAAACCAAGGTAATTTGTGTCTCTAGTACAAATTAATAAAGATGAAAGTTTCAAGATATGTGTTTCTGTAAAGTAAAAGTCAATGGGGTCTACCAAGAAGGTCTGCTCCAAATTGTTCCAGGTGCCTTGGGTGTTCCACTAGACCAAAGTAAATACAAAAATGTAGTGTTGGTATATTTTTATAAGGTACTCTAATGAGGAACAACAACAAAACAAAAACAACAACAAAAAGAGGGGATTGTTTCTTGAGGTTACTTTTATCTTTTTTAAAATTAATCATTTTATTCATTTACGTTTCAAATGATATCCTCCTTCCTGGTTTCCTCTCCACAGTACGCCCACCCCATCTTCCCTTTCCTCCCTCCCCTTTGTCTCTATGAGGGTGCTCCTCCACCCACTCTCCCCTCACTATTTTAGCATCCCCCTATGCTGGGACCTCAAGCCTTCACAGGACCAAGGGCCTCCCTTCCTATTGATGCCAGATAAAGCTACCCTCTGCTACATATGTATCTGGAGCCATGGATCCCTCCCTCCAAGTGTACTCTTGGGTTGGTAGTTTAGTCCCTGGGAGCTATGGGTGGTCTAATTAATTTATAATGTTCTTCCTATGGGGTTGTAATCCCCTTCAGCTCCTTCAGTACTTCCCCTAGTCTTCCATTGGGTCCAAAGGCTGTCTGTGAGTATCTCCATCTATTAGTCAGGTGCTGGCAGAACCTATCAGGGGACAGCCATAACAGGCTCCTGTTGCAAGTGTTTCTTGGTGTCAGTAATAGTGTCTGTGTTTGGTATGTGCAGATGGGATGAATCCCTAGGTGGGGTAGTCTCTGGATGGTCCTTTCTTTAGTCTCTATTCCATTTTTTTCCCTATCTTTTCTTTAGACAGGAAACATTCTGCTTTAAATATTTTGAGATGGATGGGTTTTTATTGGTCTGTAGTTCTGGGAAATTTATGTTTAAAATTATGCCAAGAGCCTCATATATGAAAGCCAATGTATTTGCATAGGTGTAGGAACATGTGGAAGCCAAAAGGTAAACTCAGGTGCCATTTCGCAGGAGCCATTCACCATGTTTTTGTTCCTTTATTGAAACCTTGGTGTCACCCATTAGGCAGGGTTAGCTAGTCAGTGAGTCCCAAAGAGCCCCCTGTCCTTCCTCTTTGGCACTGGGGTTACAAGAGTGAACGTCCACGCTTCATTCTTCATAATGGTTCTGGGGATCATACTCTGATACTCATGCTATGCAACAGTACTTTCCCAACTCAGATCACTCCCTCTAGAGCCTTGAATATCAATTTTTCATAAATAATACATTTAATAACTCATAGAGTCAACATAAAAATATGCTTCCTAGACATTTATTAAAATAATCCTTCACCTAGACGCTACCATTTTCTTTTCCAAGTTTTCCAGACAATGATTTATCTTTTCTAGGTCTTATTTTATACTTCCCATTTTGAAGGCCACTGAAAATTCTGTAGCTCACTAGCCTCCTTCTCCAGTGACAAAATAATAAAATGATCTGGTTTCAATGCCAAGTACTTTATCAAGTTTATCTCATAGGATAGTCTGTCCAGCAAAATTGCATGCAAGGCCACAGATAAAAGATTAGCATATAAAACACCCAGGTATTTTATAAATAAGGAGAATATCTGCTGGGGGAATTTTCAACATATAAGCTGTTACAAAGTTTTCTCTATTTGAATAGTAATTAAGGTCAAGAGTGAAGGGAATGTATCGAAACTAAAGGATAAGTTGTGAAGTTCAAATGGAAAAATTTCTTTCAAGTGTTGCTAGAAATCTTAATCAATGATGTAATTTTGTTGGTTCATTATTTATGACAAATTTACTAAGTGAATGTAAGAAGCTAACAGCAGCTAAGCTGGGTGTACTTATATCAGAACTTGGTGTTATCTTTGCAAATTTTCTCTAAATCTAAAAGGATACTATAATAAAGATTTATTTTTAAAATACAATTATAATGAAATCAATTAAAATAGGAAAAAAAATCACTAATAGTTTTCCTGCCTTTTTTTCTTACAAGCACTATAAGACTTATTTATTAAAGGGAAAGTGAAAAATAGAGGGACTGCCCCACTTAACCTTTTGTGGATAAGTCACTTAGGATGTCATTAGGTAGGGCAGTTCCAAGTTAGTGCAAAGAGCAGGCCCTTGAGGAGCAGTCAAGCAATCCAAAAGGAGACACCAACACAAAGGAGAAGAAAACATCATGGGGAGTTAAACCTGATGTGTCAGGAAGAAAACCCTCAACAGGGCCACTGCTTCACATGGGAAGTCAATAATTTGTACAAGGTGAGGAGGTCATTTGTGCAAGAGGGAAACTTTGGTGAGGAGTGCTGAGATAGGGTGAAGAGAATGCCAATGTGATAAAGAATGTGATACTATATGCATATTATATGATGTTACAGGCAACATCAGCATCTGAACAAGACAGAAAGAGCCTCTGTAAGGATGCTGACAGAAGAGACCAAGGAAAGTGCCTACATTTTAAGAAGTAGTTTTTATGGTAATTCAGAGCTGGAAAAGAGTAAGGAGAGTTGTTAGACAGGATGTCTCATGTGGGCTAACATGGTCCATGTGCAACACAGGAAAGATGAGTGTGGTTTGTGAGAACCTAAGCAGGTGAGAAAGGGTGATCCAATGGAACTGGCCAGCAGAAAGCCCTTTTCAGGGCCCAAGACGGTAAGTAAATGTATGAGCAAAGACGAATCATCTATCATTGGTTGTGAAAGCTTGGTCCATGACCTGTAGAGGAGAATACGTTGAAGAAAAAAAAGATGACATTAATATTAGACTTGTTATACTACACTGTTAAAGAAGCCAAGGAAGGAGAACAGAATCTGTGTTCACTGTTGAAGAAACCAGTTACAAGCAGGAATAAAAGAGAAAATGAGAATGTATCCTGTGGTGGTAGATGTCAGAAGGAAGTGTCAGCATGAACTGATTGTTTTCAATATACATAAATATAGAAGTGACTACGTAAATAAGCGTGTATGTGAAATTCCCACTGATAAAAGTTAGAAATAGTGTTATCTCACTAGCAACTACTAACCAAATATAACCTTTCAAATATCAGTCTAACTAAGTGAAACTAAGGATCTTTAGAAAGACAGCTAACCTCAGGGTAACGTCAAAGAAAGTATAAGATTAAACTGAAATCATTGCTATAGCAAACTGTATGATAGTATTTAGAGAAGAAACAGAATGCCAAGGGATATAGGACACATCTTGAGAGGGCTCCTCTAGTAGATGCTGAAAGTCTCAAAAATAGAAAAAGGTGGTTAGGAATGATGAAGTAGTAATATACAAAAATGGAATCCATTTCTATGTGTTGGTATAAATAAGTAAATAAATTAAAATTTAAGAAATGTACATAGTTCCAAAGGAACTGTTGAGATAAGCAGAAAGTGCCTGCATTACATCTCCCCAAATGATTAAACTGCATGCCTAAATCATGTTTTGAAATATTCTATATTATATGGTAAAGTGCCTTTTCAGATTTATTTAAGTTTACTAAACAGTTAATCTTTAAAATCGGGAGATAAATCTTAGGTCTTCTGTATAGTAAAGTCATGAAGATTATAAATTCAGAAAGACATGCTTCCTTGTAGGTTCTGAGAATGAGTAGCCCTGCATGTTTATGGAGTCATCAGAGGACTATGAGAATTTTTCTGTAACCTTGAAATTATTGCCAGGTATTTGATTACACAGTGAAACCATTGATTATGTTGTTGAGATTGTTGTTGACTGAGGTGAACTAGCCAGCCAGAGCTCAGAAAGGACAAGCAAGGGTGAAATTATTCACCAGAAAGTCACAGGAGCTAAAAACATCAAGGACTAGATAAGATTGTACAAAGACTTGAAGCTACCCGTTCTGGGACTAGGTTAGCAGAGAGGCAGTAATCCTTGGAAAAAATAATTACATACAGGTGAATAAAAGTTACTTTTATATGAGAGTATTCCATATAGGTCTATGTGTTGATATTTATGTGATATGTGTATTCTTGATAGCATATCTAGATTCATTAATATACATATATATTCTACTATTACTAATATACATGGTAATTTTCTAACATCTACACTAAAAGGAGAAGAGCTTGACTTGAAAACTTCTAGAATTTCGATCATTTAGCACAGTTTCTTTTCTGCATCCAACTTTTGCCTAAAGTATATTATGCTATGATAAACTCAATAACATGGATATCAAATATCACATTAAAATAAAAATTATATTTAAATATATTTTACTTTAAATGATTCATGTAATCATTAGATCATATTCTTACCCCCCCCATTTGCTCCTAGATCTCCAATCCTTCCTACCCACCTGTGATGGTTTGTATATGCCAGGCTCAGGGAGTGGCACTACTAGGAGGTGTGCCCTTGTTGGGAGAGGTGTGTCATTGTGGGTGTTGGATTAAGACCCTCACCCTAGCAACCTAGAAGTCAGTATTCTGCTAGCAAGCTTCAGATGAAGATGTAGAACTCTCAGCTCCACCTGTACCATGCCAGTCTGGACCCTGACATGCTCCTGCCTTGATGATAATGGACCAAACCTCTGAACCTGTAAGCCAGCCCAAATTAAATATTATCCTTGTAAGAGTTGCCTTGGCCATGGTGTCTGTTCACAGAAGTAAAACCATAAGACACCACCCAATATCATGCTCTTTCACACTCTTCAAGCACAAATCAACACACACACATATATACATACACACACACACACACACACACACACACACACACAC
>NC_034591.1:3761161-3772878 GCF_900095145.1 Mus pahari
GAGAGAGAGAGAGAGAGAGAGAGAGAGAGAGAGAGAGAGAGAGAGAGAGATTTGTAAGAATTTGAGTAATCAGGAAGATTATATGTCAAACCTCAGAATAACACAAAATTTCTTCTGTAACTGAGTCATATGCAAAACAAAATTATACATTATCCCCAAAATGCTGTGTTCTTTCATACACTAAAGCTGTCTGGTTAGGTAACAAATCTAAAGCTCTTGGATCTTAGCAAAACAAATAAAGATACAAGTGCTTAATTTTTAGCAGAATTATGAAAACCCTAACTAATTTGACAAAGGATTTCCCAGCTACATTTAGTAACTTGATACTAGCTAAGTGCTTAATTTTTAGCAGAATTATGAAAACCCTAACTAATTTGACAAAGGATTTCCCAGTTACATTTAGTAACTTGATACTAGCTAATTTCTGAAAATAAAGATTAATGCCAAAAAATATATCAAAATCTTCAGCCTTACAGATATACCTCCTTTTTGACTCTTTTTGAACATTAGTCAGTCTGAAGGTATATGAACTATGTCAAGATGTTTAGGACAAAGTCTGTAAATAGAAATTCACAATTTCTCTTCAGCATGTAAGACACAAATAATCACACACAAAGAACATTTGCTCAGTCTTTGAGTTGATGTGCTTTAGAGATTATATAAATCACTTACCATCTGTAAAAAAAAAAAATGCGTGGTAGCCTAAAAAGTACACCAGGTTGTATGGATCTTGAGAGAGCATCTTAAACTTTCAGTAAACATAAGAGAGAATATAATATGAAAATTTACACTTGATTTCTGATATTTACTGGAATATAATTCATAACACAATCAAGTTACCATTTTGTTATGGCTAAAAGAGCAGAGTATAAGATCTTTGTCCTAAACATTTGCATTACATGTGGCCATATGTGCAGGATGATCACTGCTGTGAAACAGCATCAAATCATTGGGTCTTGCAGAATTAAAACTGGGTACCTATTACATGGACAATCTCTATTTATTCTTTTCTCAGACCTTGGAAATGATCATGCTATTTTCTGCAAGTATAATTTTGCCTTCTTTAGATATCTTATTAGAATGAATAAAACATTATTTTTCCTTTAGTGACTGGCCTATTTTATTTACTTTACTTTTCTTAATGTCAAATAATCTTGGAGTTAAAGAAGGCGGTATCACTCTTACCCATTGTTATTTACTCTGGTAAGTCTTTAGGGTCTGTAAGAATATATCAACAAAACATATTATATAGTATGTGGCCATCAAAACATTGTCAAAATACATTCTTGGAGCATAGTTCAGGAACTCACTATGTGTAGTCCAGGCTGACCTCAGACTCACAGAAATTGGTCTGCCTCTGCCCCCTTAGTGCTGGGATTAAATGCGTGTGCAAGCATTTCCATCCTGGGTCTTCGTGCTTGAATGAAAGCATTTTAACAACTGATTGCTTTCCCCATTCTCTCTCTCTCTCTCTCTCTCTCTCTCTCTCTCTCTCTCTCTCTCTCTCTCTCTCTCTCTCTCTCTGTGTGTGTGTGTGTGTGTATGTGTGTCCACATGTGCATATTTGTTCATGTATATGGTCTACATAGGGGTTCATGTGAGTGTGTGCATGTGTGGGCATGTGTGTAGAGCATCTTTTAAAAATACATATATACATCATATTTTTCCTCATAAGGCACAATAAATATATATGAATGAACATATGTATTGTTTCTATCCCCTAGTAACTGTGACTAAGGATGCTGCTGTGGACATATATAAGTAATTATATATAATAAGTGAGCAAACATTTATTTGAGATCTAGTTTCACTTGTTGTTTACATATCCCAGAAGTGAGATTACTCAGTCTTATGTCAATTCTATTTTTAGTCTTGAAGAACTTTGAGGTTGTTTTTTTATCTCTGCATCACTTTATAATCTTACTAAGAACAAACAAGGGTTCTTACTTTTCTACATCTTGACAAATTTTGCCTGAGTTGATTTAATAACAGTTATTCTAATTAGTATAAAGTATAAATTAGTATTAGTATAAAGTATAAATGTTTAATGTTGCTAATGGATGTTATATTAGTTGAAATTTTATAAAAAAAAAACATTAAACATTTCTTGGCATGAATAAGGCTGAATTGCTATTGGAATGGAGGAAGTTTAACTCTCTTTGGTTCAGAAGGGTGGATTATTTGCTAGTTCAACATTCCACTATTATACTACTGACTATATTCAGTTCAGGAAGACTGTGGCCCTCGTAGCTGGTAAGTATGACTGCACCAGTTGCAGTCAAAGGTGGCAAACTGTCTATGTTCTATAAGAATGTCTCAAGAAAACAAAATGCATAGTATGTAACCATCAAAAAGTTTTCCAAACACATTAAGAACATGAATGTAAAATTCTGCACTGTAGGAAGCTCTGTGTTAAGACTTTCTCAGAACTTATATTACCCCACCTTTTCTTTCATGTTCAAACATGACGGATAACAACTTACTATTTTTAAATCTTGAAATTTTTTATTCTGACTTGAGGAAATGGTGCTTCTTAGCTTAGACCGTGAAGATATGCTTCTTCTCTGACTTGGTCTTAAGTATCAAACATTCAGAATTTACTCCTGGGGCAAATGTTTCCTCTCTCTGTAGAGCACCTTGACAGAATGTTTCAGACACTTATAAAATCATCAGTTGTTCTCATGTGTCACCTGTGTATTTTCTTACTTATGATGTAAATTATTAAAAACTGAATTAAAATAATCCCATACTGTGGCTTATTTCAACAACTACAAGAACAACAACAAAAGAGGTAGACCTTTCAAAATAGTTAATATCAGGGGTTGGCTGATATTAACCTACATCTGTATAACAAAATCTATGAAACCAGGAATCATGTTTTATTTTATAGCTAATGCTTTATTCATGATTTTATGTAGCTTATAGTATGTTAATTTCATTTGAATGCACTTTTTGCATGTTTATAATTTATTAATAATAAAAGGCTTTCAAATTATGATACTAAGTGGCAAAAGCAAATTGGATGAAATAATTCCAGGAAAAGTCCAAGTTTTGGTGGTATGATATCAATGTTGCATGCCAATTAAACCTTCCTCTGTATAGAAATCAAATTTATATAGCTGCAGTGATGGCGGCAGATCACAGGATGTGTGTGATCAATGACTTCTCTGTATTAGAAGATTGGGGTACATTTCATCTTGCTGCTTATCTTTATTTTCTAAATGTAAAGAACATGATAACAGAGGAAAATGTGTCAGGACTATATGAAGGTCCTTCCTAAGATGGATCACAGCTGTAGACTCAGCCTCGGAGAGACAGAGCCATCTCTTTGTTTGCAGAAGGCTGCCTTCCTTAGCAAGAGGATGCCATCATGCTGAGAAACCAGCACACACTTGCAGGAAGCCTTCATTCTAACTAACTCTGCCTTGACTCTATCTCTCCACATACTAGTAATGGAAAAACAAATCAATGTTGTAAATAAAATGTGTTTCTTTGTCTGTGAAAGCAGGTTTTATGCACAGAAAGGACCAGTTATAGGTTTATTTTAGCTATGAAGTTTAAGGCTAAATTTTACTTTAGTTATTTGTTTGTTTTGAAACCGGATTGTCCTATGTACTTCAATGGCTTGCTGAGATAAGTAGTCTAGGCTGGCCTTGAGTTTTTTGCTAATTTCCTAGCTCAGCCTGCCAACTACTGGATTACAAACCTGCACTACTATTCCCAGTGTAATTTTTTAAAGTTTAAGATTTAAAAATTTAATTTACCATCAAATTTGTAGTACCAATTCACAAATTATTAGGCTGAAAGTTTTAACTCTGAGAGATTTTGGGCTTACCATTAGCCCAGATGTTATTTTTTTTAATTCAAGATATTTTTTAAAATAAGTTGCTTATTTAACAGAACAAATATTATAGGAAGACAGAGAGATGAATAATAATCGATTATTTATAAATACATAAATGCAAAATATTCTAACACTGTTTAAAAATCTGGCAAGTTTTTAAATTTAAAATAACTGATCTAAATCTATTGCTCAGTCACACATTTGAAAATGGAAGTCAACGGCTAATTTGTTAGTTTGGAATGCCAGATTTTCTTAACACTAGATAGCACTAAAATACCAAGTATCATGAATCTATTCTTAATGCCAAGATGTTGCTGCCAAAACCCACTCTTTCAACACTTTACCCTATAAATTCTAACTCTTTCAAGGTTAAAATTTGTTCTCTGCAAAGGAGACCACAGTGTTGTTCTGCAAAACTGGCAAGTGGGTTCAGACTTCAGAGCAATGAAGACCAGGCTCTGCTCATACTAGGATACACCTCATACCATTTGATCAGTCTGTAAGAGGAACTTGATAACTTGATAAAGAGCTGGGCTTCTCACTCCTATAAGCTCCACAGTGAAAACTTGCAGCCTCACCTAATTTTAAACATGTGTTGATTTTTATGCCTCCAAATGCACTGCTTAATAAAGCCAACTAGTTGGAACACAGTTCCATTGTATTTTGAATTCTATTTATATTCTTGCCTTCCACTGGGAATATAAACCCTATATATACACAGCCATGTATTTTATAGATATAAAATATATGTACATATATGCACATATAGAGAGAATATTGACCGAATTAAAGTGACTATCACTCATAGCTCATAATCACAATGTCTAAAGTCTTTCTATTCAAGCATATTCATGTATACGCATTTATTGTAGAGATGGAAAAATAAGAGTAAGAAGATGGTTAAACCTTCAAAATGTTACTTTGGAAGTCAAAAGAGGTCATGGTCTTTATATATCTTAACATCAACACCAGGAAACAAAGTGAGACTTTTCGGTAAAGCCTAGAGATGGTAAAGTTAAAGAGATACTTCCTAATTTTTCTCTTTCTCATTTTAGCACTTTTCTCTCCAGCAGAGGGAAAGTATACATTAAGTAATAGTTGAGTGGTTGATCTCCTATGTGGAATTCTCTGGGAATGGCTGTATCATGGATATCTCTGTTCATCCTCCACATTGTAGCATCAACATGAATGTTTATCTACAGCATGAAGCAACATTGAGATTTTTCCACTTCAACTGTAAGAATTCTATGAACTGGAGGGTTTCCTAATGATCAACTAAACTTGCACTTTTTAGAAACCTTTGCTGAAACCCTCCTGGTAGAAAAGCAAAATGAGCTTAATGGAGCCAGTGATTTATTTCTGAAATGAATATTTACTGATTTCTGTTCCAAAACTCTGAAAAATCTAACAAGCAATTCTTAATGATGTAAGAGCTACAACTAGAGATCCTTTACATAATGAAACTCTCACAGAAATGGCAAATCTGCAGTTTTATCTGTCTTATGAATAAAAAGACATTGACATCAGTCCCAGGATTATTATCCACTCGCTCAAGAAATATGATTAATTTAAGATAAATAGGTGCTGGTTTCACACAAGCTGATTATATTTCCCTGCTACTGCCTCGGCAAGTCTCCCTGTATACCAGCATAAAGTCTTCAGAGAGGCCATCATCCCCCACTCAAGTCACACAATACAGTGGAGATTTAACCCAAAGACTATATACAGTAAATTCCCAGATGAATTTTACTTTATTTTTTTCTATAATCTACTAGTATGGTGCTCATCTTTTTAATTGAGTTTTTCATGGCATAAACTTTTGTTACTTGTCTTACATAACAGTGTCAGAAAACTTCTTAACTATAAAATGCAGTAACAAAATTATGTCGTTTAAATTGGTAACTAGATATGGAGACTGGCCATGATATCTGGATTTGTTTTGCAGAATTTGCAGAGTACAATATGCTTTCTTTTTACTTAAAAAATTTACTTTTTCTAAAACTAACTTTTTAAAGTAAAGACTAATACTATAAAATTGTGCTTAGTCCAGATAATTACTGATTTCTTATTTAAAAATAAAAACAACAACATCAACAAACAAACAACAACAACAACAACAAAACCCTTCTTGAAATCATAGAAGATATTTAGGAGGCTAGAGACCCAAGCCAAATTCAGTATCAGAAAACATGACTAACAAGAATTTTTCATTTTTATGAGATATAAGTCTTGGGAAATGACCTTATAAAAAGTCTAAAACAATCTTGGCTCTGAAATGCATTACTGGAGGCAAATCTACCATCTAAGAATGATTCACTAACACAAATGGCCTCATTGGTTCCAAACTCGACTTCTCACAGCCTTTGAGCCTTGGATGATCCAATGGATGTTCAATTTGGACCAAAGTCCAAACTTAAAATGTATGCTTTCTTCTACTGTGCTGTGATTACTGCTGAAAACTTCCAGAAATAGAGAGACAGAGACATTGAGACAGTGAGACCAGAGATAAAAGCACAGAGACAGAGAGAGAGACAGACACAGAGAGACAGAGACATTGAGACAGTGAGACCAGAGATAAAAGCACAGAGACAGAGAGAGAGACAGACACAGAGAGACAGAGACATTGAGACAGTGAGACCAGAGATAAAAGCACAGAGACAGAGAGAGAGACAGACACAGAGAGACAGAGACATTGAGACAGTGAGACCAGAGACAAAAGCACAGAGAGAGAGAGAGAAAGAAACAGAGAGACAGAGACCCTGAGGGAGGAAGAAAAACAGAGACAAGGATGACAGAGGCAGTGAGATTAGTATAAATCCTTATCAGAAAGGTACAGAATTTTAAACAGAATATGAAGTTTTTAATACATCATACAAGGATTTGAGGCTTGAAAGATGACTCAGCAGATGAAAACACCTGTTATTCATGCAGATGACATGGGCTCTATTCCTAGTTCCACATGATGATGCTCACATTGACTACTGTTCCAGGGGAAAATTTTTAAACATCTGTGTGTGTGTGTGTGTGTGTGTGTGTATGACATAAAGTATGTATGTATATATTCAACCAAGCAACTTGAAATGTGTATATATGCATATTATATATATATATATATATATATATATATATATATATATATATATATACACACTTGCTTCTTTGAAAGTGCTAGATGCTTCAAAATTGAATGTTTCTCATATTTGATTTCTCATATTTGATTTAAAGCTATCATGATTTGGAAAGCCTTGCATTTATGGTTGTATCTTTATTTGATATGTCTGATTATGAATTTCTCCAGTGTGCCACAATTAAACATAGAAGTTATACAGTCAAATAAAAACAAAATTATACTAAGAATATAAATTATTCAAGTAGAGTTTTTATATTAAATAACTAGGTTATTGGGCTAGGAGTAATTCAAACAATATCATAACAACTGGATTGTTTAAAATCTCCTAGATTTCAAAGAAACACAACAAGATTAGATCTTAGAACACAGGGCACATAATCAACAAGTCTACTTTGCCAAAAAAAAATCCCAAAAACAAAACAAAACAAAACAAACAAAACCAACCAACCAACCAAACAAAACCAACCAAACAAAAATTCCTGTTGACACAGAAATCCATTTTAAAGTGATTTTCAAGAGGCCAAGTGTGGCCTCTACATAGTGAAGAGGTCCCTGTTTTATGGTGGATAATAATTAAACTACAAGAAGGAGCATGCATCACACAGTTACTTATGTGTCCTCTGTTCAGATCTGCAATGAAAATACCTCCCTCTCTACTATGAAAGACTCATAACTCTTGGAGAACCACACCCTGGACTTAGCAACCAACCCTGCCTTGCTTTGTTCAAATATTTCAAAAATATATATACCCCCTCCATACAAAACAAAAGAAAAGGTTGTACCTGCAATTATATGTATTATACTCTGTACTCTACTATTGCATTAGGTTCTCATATTCCAAAGTTGCTAATGGCAGTTAGTAGGTTTCGTTTCTGAAAATATATATTGGCAACTTGAATTTGAATGGAAATTTGTCTTTAAATTTAGTGTAGACAAGAACAGTTTCACGACAGCCAAGGTTGAAATAATTAGGGGAAACTGGGTAAGAATCTAGGATGCAGTCTATTCATACAAATACTTTATGTTCCTTTTATTATTCTTTTATTTGCATAAAATAATATGTTTGTATGAACAAAGAATTGCCAAATTTCTAAATTCTAATAAAACATGCTCAAGATACAATACTATTTAATGTGTTTCTGACTATAAGACATTTGCCTTGCCAAACAGCCCAAAAATACCCATGCAAGTTCTCACCATCAAGGAGAGAAACTGACTGTTTTACTTCTTTTCTTAAAATAACATTTAATGAGAGCTTATTGCGTACTACAAAATTCGGATTCATATGACTAATCTTGGAATAGCTTTGGCACTGTGTTGTTATGAAAACAACTATCATCTGTCTTGGAAAGTAGTTGAGTAAGATGTTCCCGCTTAGTCTGTCATGTCAACATTTTGCCAACTTTGCTATAAGGTAAACAAGTTTCAGGTTGCATGGGCACTAAGCTCCTTTGTGCAGCATTTTGTTAACTGTGTGATGTGCTTCGTGTTGGTGCTAAGCTCCTTCCGAGTCTAAAAGTAGATTAGTTCAATCTTCTCCATCTCATGCAAAAAATGAATAAAGATAAATCAAAAGCAAGCTAGACCAATTGTAATCATTTATTTGGATCTTTTATCATAATCCAGAATATACACAGCAGGCATTTATATCAGAATTCTTAAGATATTAGTCTATGCATGCTTCCTTTTGTATATATAAAACATCAAGGTCCCTCACAAACTTTATGTCATGGTAAACTAAATGAAAGTTGCCTGTGCCTAGGTCACATGATACAATGTTCAGCAAGTATGATAAGTAAGTCATGTCTTTGAAACAGAAAACAGCTAGATTAAGAAAATAGAAAATGTGAATGTAATTCAGAGTTTAATATTATTATTAGTCTAGAAGATGGAAGTGCATCCTGTACTGTTAAAAATATTTTCAGGCCTAAAATATTGTCTTCTGTTTTTAAACTCCACTTTTCCTGGAAAACACAGCAGCAGTTTGGAGAGGGACTGGAAATGGCTATCTTTAGGGCAGAAAAGCCTTGGGTCGCTGGGACATAATTACTTTGTAATCTTCCTCCTTTACAATTTATCCAAATACTTGCATACTTCTGACAAATGCCTGTGAGAAGTGCCTGCTCTGTTATCACTCACTCTACTGCAGCTTACTAAACTGTTTTTGCTCCTATGAGTCAGAAAAAGACAAAAAAATAAACCCACTCATTTTAAATATCCCAGAGAATATGAAATTGGTGACTTATAATGGTAATACCAAACCTTAAATACTTTATTCCTTTCTTTAGAATTTTTGCAATAATCCACTTTGAAACTCCTTTGATCTTCCAAAACTGCTTTTATTTTACATCTACTTCTGCTATTTTGTTGCCTCTTTCTCTGTGTCCTAAATGTACATGTTCTAAAGAAAATATAACCACCTTTGTTCTTGTGGATGCCAGGGCCACACAGTTTGTGTGCACTCCATTTTTCCCTCAGTGCACACAAATATAAAGTTTGGGCATTACAAGTCCAAAATCCTCACATTGTCATGTGAATTTATATCCAGTTCCATCCATAGCAACTACAATATTATTTACACAAAATAGTTTTCTTCAGTCTTGTTTTTCTTCTTCATGCTTTTTCTGTTTTGGTGGGTTTAGGTTTTGTTTTTGGTTTTTGTTGAAATTTTGTTTGTTTTGTGCTTGTGGTGTATTTGTATATGTTACATGCACACAGATGTGTGAACACATGTACCTGTGCATTATTGTTTCTTGGTTTTTTTTTTTTTGTTTGTTTTTAACATGGGTCTGGGGGGTCAACCTCTGCTTCTTATGTTTATGCAGCAAAAATTTTTGTCCTGTGAAACAGTGCTCCACTCTCACATCTGTATTTTTACAACAATATCCTATCAGTAGTGGGCATTCTAATCCACAGGGACATATCTGAATCCTCAGCCTCTATCTTCTGATGGTCACAGCTGTGTGCCTTGATGATGGCTACGTGCTTTCCTCAGTCTTCAGCTGTTCACATCTGTATGTGTTGATGGTAGCTGCCTACCTTCTTCAGTTCTCATCATTGCTTAGTCTCAAACTCTAAATGCTCAACTGGGGCAAAAAAAATCATACAAACACAATGTTCTCTTGGGGGTATAAAATAGTTATATACTGAAATAGCTGAATTGTGTTTTAATAACCTCCATCTCTCAACATGGTCTTTTTTTTTTTTTTTTTGCCTCCGACTTCCTAAGTCTTGTTTCTCCTAATTCAACTGAGTTCATGATGCATCATTTTCTAAGTTCTCTCCATTAAATGTCTCCCAAGATATATGATATAAGAATCACAAATTACAGAGATATCAAAACTCTGTAATCTTTCACTATATTTCACTATTTCAATGTGTGTAATGAGTATCCAGTATGTGTGTACATGTGTGTAATTATGCATGACTATGAAGTGAAGGACAGATGTTCACACTAAGTTTCTTCCTCAATAGCTCTCTGCCTTATTATTTGAGGGAGGATTTAAAATTTTTTCAATAGTAATGTTAGGATAATAACACTATATAATCAATACATGTGTTCATGTTGTCAAGATTCTTATAGTTCCCACCACAACTTGTCTTTCCATTACAGTGGTTTTTAATGTTTTTCTTCTTTATTACCAGTGCCTAAGAGAACTACATTTTATTTTTCTTAAAACTAGGAAACAATTAACTAATGATTCAAATTGCAAAACTATTTTCTAGAAAAGTTAAAAAAATATTCTTCAACTAACAGAAGATTAAACGTTCAGTTCCCAACAACACATCCTTTAAAGTGGTCTGAGTGGTCCTATTTTTCACCTCCAATTTCTTTTGTTTTCAGAAAAAAACTTCTGAAAGAAAATATAGTTATAGACACTCATTTTTTAAATGAGAGAACAGAATCCAAACTGCAAGCATTGCGTTTGAGTTTCTACAAATGCCTTCTGCTGCACCTTCCTTTCATCTCCCAGTCCTCACTTGCATTCACTATACATTCCAGGCCAATGACTCACCGTCTTCTGACTACATTTAAAATCAAGTAAAGGGGAGACTTTAGCACAGAACCAGGAGCCGTAGTACTCAAGCAAAAGACCTGTGAGGCACCAAAACAAAACAAAACAAAACAAAACAAAACAAAACAGAGCAAAACAAAACAGAGCAAAACACCCAGATGACACATTATGAAACAAAAGAGCTCCAAAAATACTACTGAGTTCTTTTTGTATTGACATCTATTGCTGGGCATGTAGTCTACCCTTAAGTGTGGTGTGATTTGTAGATCCAATGAGACTCTATTGAGAAAATTAACTTCTCTTTTGCAGGCAGTCTTCAATTGAATATGTGACTATGAAAGATTTATACACTTCCCATCTTAGTACTGGGACCCAATCTGGTTTAGACCTAAGCAGGCCTTGTATATGCTGCTGGTCTCTGTGAGTTTATATGTGTGTCAATCCTACTGTGTCTAAAATACCTTGTTTTTTTGGTTTGTTCCATTTCCTCTGGTCTTATACTCTTTCTGCCTTCTCTTCTGCAGCGTTCTCTAAGCTCTGAGGAAAGGGATTTGATGGAGATCTCCAATTTAGGATTGAGTTTAAAAACACCCTTGATCATATTAAAAAAAAAAAAAAAAAAAAAAAAAAAAAACTCAGGTTTGCAATGCCTTTTCTCTCTTAAAGTAGTTTAGGCCTAAAGAATGAAAAATGCAAATAAACAGGCTGTGCTAGTTGCTCTAATAAT
>NC_034591.1:3773718-3804233 GCF_900095145.1 Mus pahari
TGGGGGTATAGGGAACTTTCAGGATAGCATTTGAAATGTAAATAAAGAAAATAATAATAATAATAATAATAATAATAATAATAATAATAATAATAAAAAGACAATATAACTTCATAAGGAAAAGATGGATAGAGCAATGTTTTCAAAATAATGGGACACTGCTTACATGGTGATTACATTCTCATTCGGCTACCATGCAAATAGACAAATCTTACTTGCTAAAGTGATGGATACTTTTAATCTAGGTCAAGCAATTTTAAGAGAAAAGAAAAAAGCAAAGCTTGCATCATTTTTTATCATCCAAGTGAGATGGGTCCTAGGTTCATAGAAAAGAAAATTGGGAAGCCCCTGTGATTTGAGTATCTGCTCCACTTCATTCTACTTGAATTCACTTGTGTTTGTCAAATGAAAATAATAGTGGTGAGTAAATCTCACATGGAAAACTCTAAAAAAAATATTAAGAGAGTATTATGGGTTTGAACTCCTGTTTGAGTTGCACTTTGAGCCCAGTAAGTTATACATTTTAGTGTTATTGAGTGGAATTCTGATATTTAATATTACCAAACCTGCTTCACAGGGGCCTCTTGGAGGGACAGCTGCACAGACAGTCTGGTGGCAGAGATAAGTTTGAAGAAGAAGGAAGAGGAGGAGGAGGAGGAGGAGGAGGAGGAGGAGGAGGAGGAGGAGGAAGAGGAAGAAGAGGAGCAGAAGGAGGAAAATGAAGAAAGAAAAGAACAAGAAGAACAAGAGCAAGAAGAAAGAGGAAAATGAGGAGAACAAGAATGAGAAAAAAAACAAGAAGAACAAGAACTTCATTTCGTACCTCTCAACAACATTTCTTTATACCCCAAGCTTAGTGTCTTCCCTTGGCTTCTCTAATCTTAGTAAACATGCTACATCTATTATTAACACTTACTTAAATCCTTATTCTTCCAGGCAGGATCCAGAATTTTCTTCTTTCTAATGTTCATTGTTTATATCCTTTACTATGCTACTTCACTTCTATGTTAACTAGTCAAGGACCTTTAGATCCACTAACTGCATTACAAATTTCATGGACCAGTATCAGAACTGATTCTCAACACCATGGCCAATGTTTGGTACCATTTTAAACAGACAGTAGACTTATATGAAATATTTGAATTCAACAAGTTTCCCTGTGCTGTCTTTGACAAATAACTTCCAAAGACTTTTCCATAATGCTTTGGGGAGAAATATAGAAAGAAAAGTATAAAAAGAAAGCAGCCGGTCATTTTTTTTAAATTTTAACTAAAATGATTAGGTTAAAAATGTGTATTCTGTTGTGTATCATGAAACTGTGCATGTCCTCTTCTAAGACTATGACTTTGGCTTTACCAAGTGCTGGCTCTTTACTTAGACTATGTATTCTGTTAGATGGGTGGGTATGTTGGGTAAAGGAAGTCATCCTCCTTTTCTCTAATCTGAAGCATGGCTGAAATTTTAAAGTGGCTATGGATTCTCTGTGGAATCAAGTCTAATTTTTCACAAAATATTCATTTTCAAAGCAGATATTCAGAGGAGCATCCTCAAAATCATGCCATAACCCTTGTGGTTGTTTAAATGAGAATCATCCCAAGAAATCCATATATTTGACCCTTATC
The DNA here is from genome assembly GCF_900095145.1 of Mus pahari. NCBI lineage: Eukaryota > Metazoa > Chordata > Mammalia > Rodentia > Muridae > Mus > Mus pahari. Next base: position 3,775,341 of record NC_034591.1, read on the forward strand.
CAGTTGTTAGACTGTTTAGTAATGATTAAAAGATGTGGCACTCTTGAAGGAGTACATGATTGGGCATGAGGTTTGGGATTTAAAAACCCTATTCCAGGCCCAGTCTCTTCATCTCTCTGCTTCCTGCTTGTGGACTAGATGTAAACTCTAAGCTACTGTTAGAGAACCATACTAGTGTGCTTTATGCAATGCTTCCTGCCATAATTGCCATGGATTCACATCCCCCTTTTTGTAAGTTGCCTTGGTCATGTTGTCTCTTCACAGCAATAGAACAGTAGCTAAGACAACCCTGTTCACCATAAGATGATGCTGATATAAGAAATCTGTCACTACAAAAACGCAGACATCCTTCCTATTTCAATGTTCCTAAAGTGCTGAACATCATCCTCTCCATTCCTGACCTTTTCTACAAACATCTAAGACTCATGAGCTTTCCATCATCCCTACTATACTCTACATAGCTAAAATCAAGAAGTTTATGTGCTTCCAACTTGCATACCATTTGTGCTCTCAACAAATACAAGAGAAATGACTAGAAAATGAAAGTAGGGTACATGGGGGAGCACCCTCATAGAGGCAGGGGATGGGTGGATGGAATAGGGGGGTTCTGAAGGGGAGACCTGGAAAAGAGAAACATTTGAACAATTTTTGAAATATTATGTTTATATTTTCCTTATCTGTATATTATTTAGCTGCTATGGGATCTTTGCTTCTCAAGTAGCTATCAAGCAAGCACTCACAGATCAGATAAATGTACTGAGCTGAGCCAAGCTGGCAATTGGTTAAGGACTCAGTTATAGTAGTTAAAAGATGTACCAAACGTAATAGTTAATACTAGTTAAGAGACTGTCATACTACTGCAAGAGAATTTGCTATAATGGGATATATTGGCTTCTGCATGAAACTAATCCATGTCCCTATAAAGAGAATTACTCGGATGGGTGAGAATTTAATATTTTCTAATGCAAGCATGGCAAGGAAACTGATGAGAGTAGACTTGAATAATGTAAATTATTAAACTATCCCCAATTTTAGCATCTTCCTCTATAAATTGTGGAAAGAATGTGCACCAATCTAAGGTAGACCTATAAAGTACCTACAGCAGGCCATTAATGGTATTTAATTCTCTCTGTATGGTCTGTGTCCTATAAAGACAAGAGAATTCTGAGTTTACTAAAGAACATTTGATCTTGAATAACAAACGAAGAGTTTAAAGTCTGAGAAATCACAAGGTCTACTGTTTGATATGTGTCACAAGTATGATATGTGAAATAAGTTAGTATAAATTTAGAGGGTGCGTAAGTAGGATAATAGAAACAGATTAACACCACAAGTTCATATTTATTGAAAAATGCTTAAAACTAGAACTTGGGCAGCCACTCTCACTAGATCACTCTGGGTAAAATAATGCAAACGCCTCTTAAGCTGGGTTGATGAGAAGATGTCTGTTGGAATGGCCATCTGCAAGTAAACAAATGGTCCTTACCAGATGGATCACATGGGTTGCCCTATTTGGGAGGTCAGATAATGAATGAGTCTCTGGTAAAACAAAAGTTTGCAACGGCGATCATACATTCTTATCAATAATCAACTCTTCAAACATCATGGCAGGCAGGCTGCTTCTTTCCTTTCTTTCCTGACATCTTTTAATTATTTATTTATTTATTTACATTTCAAATGTTATTCCCTTCCCAGTTTCCCTTCCACAACCCCCCTACCACATGCCCCCTCCCCCCCTGCTTCTATGAGGGTGTTCCCCCCACCCATCCAGTTCCCCCTCACTGCCTAAGCATTCCCCTACACTGGGGCATCAAGCCATCACAGAACCAAGGGCCTCCCCTCCCATTGATGCTGGACAAGGCCATCCTCTGCTACATATACAACTAGAGCCATGGTTCCCTCCATGTGTGTTCTTTGGTTCGTAGTTTAGTCCCTGGGAGCTCAGGGGGGTGGGGGGGGTCTGGTTGGTTGATATTGTTCTTCTTTCTATGGGGTTGCAAACCTCTTCAGCTCCTTCAGTTCTTCCTCTAACTCCTCCATGGGGGTCCTCATGCTCAGTCCTATGGCTTTACTGACATCTTAATGTGACTGACAAAAAGCAAGAAAAGAAGACAAATACCACTTGAACTTTTTAGATAGTCATGTGGCAATAAGACTAAAAATCAGGAGAACAACTTAACCAATATTTGATAAGTAAAATAAAATAAATTTAAAAAGAATGTTTGGGAAATAGAATAAAACCATATAACAAAATATCTGGGATAGTAAAATTAGTTTAAATTAATGCTCAAATTAAAGACATTTTAAAAAGGCAAGAAAAATGGTTTTGAAATAGAGAGACAAGAAGTTAATCCAGATAATAAGGAACTTTTTAACTGTTTAAATTTACTTTAATTTTTTAAGGATAATAATATTATTGCAACTTTTTCCTTACCTTTCCTCCCTCTGAGTTCATCCACATACCCCCTCCCTGAGTCCCTTCAAATTCATGTACTTTTTTCCCACTAATTGTTACTGGATGCATGTATTTGTATACATATATACTCTTAAATATAACACATTCAATCTGCATAATATTAATTTCTATGTATGTTTTCAAGGGTCTGACCATTTGGCTCCAGCGCCAATGAGGGTCATGTAAATGAAAATATCTCAATAAAAATAGTATTTACAATCTTGGTGTCTAAATTTCAGAGTGTAAATTTAACATCTATGCAAAGAAGAGTTGTAAGTAGCCTGAGGAAATGACTTAAGAGTGTTTTGTAAGGAGTCGATATTTGAATGGGCTCAGTTTTTCTTGGCCAGTGTCAGCCAACTGGCTGTACCATCTTGAAGCTCTGGAGTAAGATCCCCCATCAGTAGATGAGTTCAGAGGGATCCATGCACCACACCAATCATGCACTTGGGAGGAGAAGCAAGATTGTGCAGTTTTATGGTGTCCTCATGAATGTGAATCCAGAGGCCACTGAGCCAACTGTGAGGAGGAAGCAGGGTGTGAGGTCTCTATGACAACAGAGCTTCAGCATCATCCAGAGCTGGATGCCAAAAGATTTCCACTAGGCCACAGATAGATAATGGGGAAAAAATATAGGAAGGGACAGATTCAAGAAATGAAGGACAGGGGACTGTGGGAGGCTTTCTTCAAAGCTGTTCTAGTTCACAAAGTATAAAGGAGAATGGAGAAAATCACAGCCCCAAGACAAGACACCGACTGAGACGTTGGAGGGGATCACTGCGCGAGGAACTGGATCACAGTGACTGAGGAGTTATGGTTGGTTGTATTGTATCACACAATTAAAGATTTATTAAATCACCTCTCAGACTTCACTTTCTGGAATAATTTATCACTGCAAATCATTAAAATCACATCATTATTTTGAATAATGAAAAATCTCAGGAGAAAAATGTTCTCTGAGGTTCATGTTTTTTATTAAATAGTTTTTTTTCCTGTCATAATTATTGTTTAGATCTCATGTGAATATAATATTAAAAGGTAATTTTATTTTGAAATCTAAAAATTAACTTAAATTCACATTAAGTAGCCCAAATTGTATCATAAAACATTTTTTTTATAACAGATGCATTATTACAGAGATTCAGATATAGGTGGTTCTAAAGTTTGTATCTAGTATTTAAGTGAACTCTAGGAACAAGATTTACCACGATAGATTTAATTTACTGAAATATAAGAGAAAGTGCCCAGATCTGCTACTTGTCTGACATACAAAGGTGTGTGGCAAAACCAAATGGAAAACAAAATCCAAAAGACCAAAAAAGCGTTCTGAAAAAGAAGCTCCCATTTCCCCCACAAACCGCAGCACTGTGGAGGTTTTGGTTGTGATAATCTCATGAAATCAGACCTAGGACAAGATCCACTGTGGCTCTTTGGTGCCAGGAATATTCTATCCCCTTTCATGACCTATGGAAATAGAACCCTGGAGAGGACAGTTGAGGGGACAGAGCACTGGCAGTTGGAAGCATGGCAGAGGTTAAGGCAAGAGGACCTCAGACCTCAAAGACAGGTAAATGTACCTGACATGTTAAGAAAGTTAAGGTGCCCCGGGAGTGGGGCTGGAACCTGAGATTAAATCTGTGCAGAAGTTTGATTTGCTGAAACCTTAATAAAACAGCAACACAGAAGAAATGTATTGATAAGAGGATAAACCAATCAATTAAACCCCCCAAAGTGTACTATTATTTTTAAAGCAAAACTATTAAATTTTAGTATTGGGAGTAAATGTTAAATAAACTAATAATAGCTTTTAGTACACCTGATTTATTTTTATTTTTACAGGCTAGTTAAATTTATGTTAAATATTAGATAAACCATTGCCCTAGAAACAACATTAAAAAAAGCCTCTAATATAATCTGTAGTCACGGTTACCCAGAGAGGGCTTTTACTAAAGCGCGATAGTTACTTCCTTGTGAACTCAGAAGCAACAGCTGCATTTGTTTCACAATCTACTCCCATGTCTATGACATTGTTCACAGCACAGAGTGGGGATTTGTTATTCACTAACACCTGACAAACTGTTAACTCCCTTTTTTTGCTTGTTTCTTTTGTTTTGTTTTCGTTTTTGTTTTTGGTCATAAGAAATAAAAATAAGAGTTTACTACCAGTGAGACCTGTAATCATCTAAAAAAAGAAAAAAGATTCATCATGTCTTTCATGGTCCATAATCGGAGGGGCAGCAAAAAGCAATTTCAAGTGGATCCTCTTCTTATGCCCAAGGTTCCTCGGACCAATTACCTGCACCTTCAGGAAGAGAAGCACAGCCTACAGCTGAAGAAGTTCCTCCTTCACAGGATGTTTCTGGTGGGCTACATACAAGCCAACACAGAGAAAAAGGACATTTCTGATTACTATGAGCAATTGTTTCAGTCAATTCTGAAGCATCATTTAGGCGAAATAGTGACGGGACTCATGCTCATCTACCCAAGTTCTTTTCTGCACATCCTTGAGAGTTCCAATGGCACACTCTTCCGGATTCTTCTAGATTATGTTGCCCATGAAAAGAGTGAAACAGAATTTATGATCCAAAACATGAAAATCATCGTTGCTTCTCATAACATCCCCACGAGGCTGTTCATGCAGTGGCATATCTCTGTCATCAAAGTCCCCGTTATGTACCTAGATGACGACACACAGTCTCCGTCTATAGCGGAAATCACCACAGAATTCCTCACCATGACTCACAAACTGGCACTCCAACTTTACAAGACGGTGAAATTGGGCGCAAAAGGTCCAGGTGACAACTTACACCAGCTTGCCCCTGAACTCATTCTCCCAGAACAAACTATCAAGTACTTATGCAAAGCTGAAGAATTCATGGACCCAGCGTCTTTCTTGAGCATGTATAACAGACCCATACACGTTACCCTGGATTCTGATATTGTGTGGCCAGCTCCTTCCCGTTTCTAGGATGGGGAGAGTTGATTTGGGTCTGTCTCATCAAGTTTTTGTTCAGAACATTAAAATAAGCACACACGTAGAATGTTAATATAAGAGCTAAACATAGGAATACATCTGCTTGTTGTGGTATGAAGATCAAATCATTTTTTAAAAGTAAACGGGTTTAATAAATCTGTAAGTTCCATCATTTTTATGGGATAATTTAAAGCATAGATGGAAGGGAATTAACATCATTTAAGCATTAAGATCTTATGCATTCTCACAACAGTTAACAAGCAGTCTTTATCATATGGTGGAAGAAAGGTATTTGAGGGTGAATCATTCCTAACAGGCAGTAGAAATGGTGCAGTGTTCACGTGAGGCATTGTTCTTACGCACTTTAAAAAATGTATTCTTAAGTGATTATATGCTAGCAATATTATAAGAAATGAACAGTGTGTGTGTGTGTGTGTGTGTGTGTGTGTGCGTGCGTGTGTGCTGTCAGATAGCATCTTATTGGCAGGGTGAATATGCTTGCAAAAAGTACTTTCTGAAGTTAGCTAATGGCCAGAAGTGATGCTTATGGCTAAAAATTAAACATTACTGTATACTTAAAATTATGCCACAAAATATTATTTTTTAAAAAGCCTACTCTAATGCATCTAACCCGACATGCTCCTCTTGTAGTGTGACCTTCAGATTTCTTCTACTCCTTTTTTAAGCTTTTGTAGGATTTGTGCCTCAAATTGCACAGCTTTTTTTTTTTTTTTTTTTTTTTGTCTGCTTTAACCAACAGAGTACAACAAGAATGATGCTGTGCATCTGTTCATCTCCAAGGCTAAATCGAAATGCCAAGTGCCTGGCTTTGTTCATTTGAACCTGAGCTCTTAGAATCCAGGCACTATACTGTGAATACTTAAAGCAGTTTCCAGAAAGCTACTGACTGACAGGAAGCACCAATCGCTGGATGCTGAGAAAGACGTGGTGATTACTATTTCTCTGATTCCAGGATTACAAGGAAGACTAGTTGACACTGCATAGGATAGCGATGGACTCTTCCTGGGAATCCTGCTCAAATTACAGACCTGAGACAATTATGAATTATGACATGTATGTATACAAATAATTTTCATCTTTTACTAGTTATTCCTTTATGTACATTACTAGATGTCACAAAGTAAACACTTACTAGGCAGTCAATCACACACCAACAGTGGCAAGTGTGTCTCTATCACATTACCTACCTTGTATAAATTCTCATTCTATATCATGCCCTGATATGAGACATACTAATAGAAAACTAATCCACTAGACTAATGAAAATCATTAGCAATCACAATCAACTGTTAGAGAAAGTTACAGACATACTTAGCTCACTGTAAATTTTAAAGATTCATAAAATGAGAATATATTGTATGAAAATAAAATTTGTATTTGATAAAAGAAAAAAAACACATAGCTCAATTATTTATTCATTCTAGTAAGCAGACTATAATGAATTTATTCAAATAAAATTCACTTGCTATAGTACTTCTAAGTACTATAGGATTTATTTTCCCCATCTCAAAATGACAATTGCTAAAACAGTTATAAATCTTATGTAACATGAATAAAGAAAGTTTATAATCAAAGTAAATATAAATATTTCAGGTATTTCTAAGTTTTGATTACAAAGAATATATACTCAATTGGTACCATTAGGAAAGATCTTTACTTGCTTAAAAATAAAACTTCAGTGTACTTTATACTGTCTTTTTTTTCTTTTTCTTTTGTTTCTTTTTGTTTTTTTGTTTTGTGTTTTTTTGTTTTTTGAGGCAGGGTTTCTCTGTCTAGCCCTGGCTGTTCTGGAACTCACTTTGTAGACCAGGCTGGCCTCAAACTCAGAAATCTGCCTCCCTCTGCCTCCTGAGTGCTGGGATTAAAGGCGTGTGCCACCACGCCCAGCTTACACTGTCTTTTATATAAGATTGAGGATACAAGTTGCTTTATTTAGATCCTTAATCTATTTGGAGTTCAGTTTTAGGGAGGGGCAAGATAAGCATACAGTTTCATCATTTTATGTGTGGCTGCTCAGTTTCATCAGCAATATTGGTTGAAGATTCTGACGTTTCTCTAATGTGTATTTTAGAACTTCATGTCATTAATCAAGTAAGGATAGGAATACGGTCAGACATTTGGGTTCTGAATTCTATTCCATTTAAATGTTTCTTTTTACTTCTGTTACTCTGTAGTATAATTGAAAACTAGGGTGGTGGAATCTCTGACAATGTCAAATAGTTAGGAATTTATTTGATCTTTTGTGCTTTCATATTAAATTTGAGATTTTTTTTTCATTTCTCTGAAGGATTACATTGGAAGTATAGTGGGTATTGCACTGAATCTACAGACTGCTTTAAGTAGGGTGGCCATTTCTCTACCTTATTCCTACAAATCCATGTACACAGGGGGTCCTTCCACCTTCTGGTCCCATACTCAGTTTCTAAAATTGTCATTGTACAAGTCTTTTACTTACAATTTTAAGGCATAATTGTGTGTGGTATTGTTTCACTGACTGAAGGAGTCAGTATATTTGCCTTTTGGTACATCACTGTGTAGTAATTTTATATGCTGATACTTGCTGAATGTGTTTATTAGCTCTATCAGTCTTCTGGTAGAGTCTTTACAGACTTTTATGTATAGAATCATTTTATCTACAGACAAGGAAGCTTTGATTTATTTTATTTTATTTTTTTACATCTCAAGATAAATATATTTTGCATATGTAACAAGTTAAGGAGAAATTATTTCACATTACTTTTATAACATTTCATTCAGTCAACAAATACTATTTTTTATTAGATATTTTCTTTATTTACACTTCAAATGTTATCCCCTTTCCTGGTTTCCCCTCTGAAAATCCCCCATCCCCTCCCCCTGCTCCCCAACCTATCCACTCCCATTCCTGGTCCTGCCATTCTTCTATACTGGGGCATAGATCTTTCACAGGACCTAGGGATTCTCCTCCCATTCATGACTGAATAGGCCATCCTCTGCTACATATACAGCTAGAGCCACCAGTTCCACCATGTGTTTTCTTTGATTGGTGGTTTAGTTCTGGGGGTACTGGTTAGTTCATATTGATGTTCCTCCTATGGGGCTTCAAATCCCTTTAGCTCCTTGGGTACTTTCTCTAGCTCCTCCATTGAAACCTTGTGTTCTGTCCAATGGATGATTGTGAGCATCCACTTATGTATTTGCCAGGCACTGGCTGAGCCCCTCAGGAAACAGCTATATTAGGCTCCTGTCAGCAAGCTCTTGTTGGCATCTGCCATAGTGTCTGGTTTTGGTGATTGTATATGGGATGGATCCTCAGGTGGGGCAGTCTCTTGATGGTCATTTCATCAAGTCTCAGCTCCGAACTTTGTCTCTGTAACTCCTTCCATGGGTATTTTGTTCCCCCTTCTAAGAAGACTCTGAGATTCTGGGCTAATATCCACCTATCAGTGTGTGCATATAATGTGTGTTCTTTTGTGATTGGGTTACCTCACTTAGGATGATATCCTCCAGATGCACCCATTTGTGTAAGAATTTCATGAATTCATTGTTTTTAATAGATGAGTAGTACTCCATTGTGTAAATGTACCACATTTTCTGTATCCACTCCTCCATTGAGGGACATCTAGTTTCTTTCCAGCTTCTGGCTATTATAAATATGGCATATATGAACATAGTGGAGTATGTGTCCTTATTACATGTTGGAACATCTTCTTGGTATATGCCCAGAAGTAGTATTGCAGGTTCTTCTGGCAGAACTATGTCCAGTTTTCTGAGGAACCACCAGACTGATTTCCAAAGTGGTTTACCAGCTTCTAATCCTACCAGCAATGGAGGTGTCTTCCTCTTTCTCCACATCCTTACCAGCATCTGCTGTCACCTGAATTTTTGATCTTAGCCATTCTGACTGGTGTAAGGCAGAATCTCAGGGTTGTTTTGATTTGCATTTCCCTGATGATTAAGGATGTTGAACATTTTTTTCAGATGCTTCTCAGCCATTCAGTATTCCTCAGTTGACACTTCTCTGTTTAGCTCTGTACCCCATTTTTAATAGGGTTGTTTGGTTCTCTGGAGTCCAACCTCTTGAGTTCTTTATATATATTGGATATTAGCCCCTATGTAGCTTTCTTCTCTTTATTTTCTCTGGTTTTACTAAACACCTAATGCAAGAATTCTATTATAGAGAAGAGGAGAGTGGATGTCTTTTCCTTGCTTCTAATTCTGATGCAAATTATTTTCCTGTACTTAGTGTCATCTTGGCTGTGGGGTTTGTGTATTATATTTATAGAACCAAGATATGTTCTTTGTATCCCAAGGTTATCCAAGACTTTTATCATGAATAGATATTGATTTTATTTCAATGGCCTTTTCTGTATATAAGGATATGATCATGTGGTTTCTATGTTTGAGTATGTTTATTATAAGGTGATTTCACTAACTGATCTGCATATACAGAATCATCTTTGAATCTAAAGGATGAGTCAAACTTAATCATGTTGGATGATCACTTAAAAAAAGTTTCAAAATTCAGTTTGCAATCATTTTATGAAGAGATTCATATCTATTTTAATCAGAGCAATTGCCTTATAATTCTTTGTTTTTATTGTTCTGGTGTTTATTTGGTTTGGATATTGGTGTAATGTGGGGTTTGTGAAAAGAAACTGAAACTGTTTTTTTTTTTTATTTTATTTTATGAAATAATTTAAAGATTATTGGTGTTTTGAAGAGCTGGTACAATTCTGTACTAAAGCCTTGTGGTCTTGCACTTTGTTTAACTGGGAAAATTTATTTAGTGTTATCACATGCCATGCATCGGTTTCAAATTCTTTATTTTGTATTAACTTAGCTTTGGTAAGCCATATGCATCTAGAAACTCAACTGTAGTTTTTTTTTAATATTTCCAATCTAGTGAAATAAAATATTTAAATTATTTCTTTTATTATTCTGAATTTCTTCAATGTCTACTGTTTCTTTCAATTTTGATTTTATTGATTTGCCCCACCCTGTTTGTTTAGTTAGTTTGATTGAAGGTATACAAATCTTCTTAGTCTTTTCAAAGAATTAAATCTTCATTTCATTGATGCTTTATATTTTAGTTTATTATTGCTTTAATCATTTCAACCATGAATTTTATTATCTCTTGTTGTCTACTGTTTGTGGGTATTGTTTTTTGTTTCTAAAATGTCTTAAGGTTCATGATTAATTTATTAATTTGAGATCTCTAAAACAATTTCCAATGGAAGAAAGTTTATTCTGGCTTACAATTTCAGAGGGAATGACTACAATATTGGGAAACACTGAAGATGGCACCAGAGCAGGAGGGTGAAAGATCACATGTTCAGTCAGGCACAGAATATGAACTAGGAAGGGGACAAGACCATATATTCCTGAATTTCTTTGTGTTTTAGGCACTAAACACAATAAATTTCTTAAGACTGCCTTGGTGTAACATAGATTCTGTCACATTGTGCTTTCTATTCATTCATTTCAAGAAAATTTGTATTTATTTCTTGATTTCTTCCTTGACCTAGCTATTATTCAGTAATATGTTTAACCTTCATGACTTTGTGCAGTTTCTACAGTTTCCATTGAGGTTGGTATCTAGCCTTTTTTTCTGGGTAGTCTGATAGAACACAGGATGTGACTTTAACTTTTTATATTTGTAGAGACTTTCTTTGTGTCATGTGTGATTGATTTGGGAGAATCTTCCATGAACTTCTAAGAAAAATGTGTATTTTTCAGGGCTTATCTACAACGTTGTGTAGGTGCAGGTGTCTGTGAGATTCATTTGAATTATGATGTTCATCTACAATGGCTCTCTATTTAGAGTTTGTGCAGATAATCTGTGTACTAGTCCAGATAGGTAACTAAAGACACCCGTAATCATTGTGTAGCCATTAATCTGTGGTTTTGGATCCAAAGCTTTGTTTTCTTTGCTTTCGTTTGGAGACTTCATTGGGATCATCTTTATCTATTTCAGGTAGTTTTCAATGCACTAGATTTCCATGCATATTTTGTGTACCTGTCCTGGATTTATTTATCCATGTGACTTCTTGACTGTGTTTTTACTTCTTTTAAGCCTGAAGTATTTATTCTGGTATCCTCTGTAGAGCTTACTTGGCAATTGTAAATTTCCTTAACCCTTTTATTTTATCATGCAAAGATTTTTTTTTTTTTTTTTTTAGCAGATAATCTATGAGCACACCATTCTGGTTGAAAATTATTGCATTATTCCTTGGTTACTTTGTTTCTGAGCTGGGACTTGAACATTTGAGGTTGTTTGTCAGTCATATCATTATTTTTGCTTAAGTTACCTCTTTCCTTCTGGTGTAGGGGGAGCAATGTGTAGTTTTAGATTATAATAGGGTTGAAGTACTTTCTTTTACTGGATTTGTACTAAGAGCTCAAGGACCTCCTGTGTGAGTGAACAGAAACTATTTAAGGGTCAGCATACAGCTTGATGGGCCTCTCCTCCACTGTCACCTGGTATGGACCTCCAAGTTCATTGCCCTACATTGAGTAAGCTTGGTCAAACAGCAGCAGTGGGAAGATTTTGTTAAACTGGATGTATCCTTAGCCTATCAGTTCATGAGGAACAGAATCTACCGGAGAGACTTGGGAAGTGAGATTCTAGGGAAACAGGGAGCTTATTGGTAGGAGTGAGCCCATTTGGAGCAGGGATGTTCTAGTGGAGTGAGGCATGATGACAACATTGGTAATGTGATCCCACAGGACATAGAAAGCTTTAATGATAAAGCAAAGAAATGCCTACCTGGTGTCTCAGAGAAAGGAGATCATGGGGGAAGTAGCCAGCCTACATGTTACAGAGGAGCAGAGCCTAGCTGATGGATCAGGAAGGACAGTCCCAGAAGAGCCTAGCCTAGTGATCTGGCAACGTATGGACATCTTAGGAGACCTTGGCAGTTTTATGGATTGAGAAAGATGGATCCTCATTGGCAGCAAGGAATAGAAGTCCCAGAGGAGCTAGGCAGGCCTCTATGATACCAAAAAAAGTCTATCTAATGACATGAGGAAAGGGTTCTCTCAAGTCCCATATAGATTTCAATAAGTTTAGGAATACACACCTATTTCAAATAACATAAACATACTCCTAGCCAAAGCAAACTTCCATATTTTCTGATAAGTGAAAATATGGCAGACTATTACAAGTTCAGACAGCAAATTATTTCTTGATTATTACATATTGCATTAAGAGACTTAATAGAAAATTAAGAGTTCTCCCTCTTGTGGTCAATAATTTAAATTTCCAGACACTGGCCAGTAAGATTTACAAAACAAATACAAGACATTGATTTTTAAGAAAATAGAGATAAAAGTCCAAAAGTGCCTCTCAAATGGTTTATCATCATGTCTGGGAAATAAGCAATATGAAACTTAAAGACACTAAATTGCTTTTCTCAAAGCAATGGTAAACACTGATGAACTTTAGTTCCATTTTATTTCAAAATACTAACTATACAAATCTTGATTCTTTTTCAAGGTTTTAAGAAAATTATTTTATCAACTCAATTTTATTCTTATTTTAGAACTGTTCACTCTATTGTTACTTCAAATCAAAATAAGTTTTATATTAGCTGGATTAATAACTTACTACATTAAAAACTCTACTTACTACAATCCTTTCATGTTTAGAAAAATGAATTCAGTATTTATTAGCTAAGTGTTCTGTTATTAATTTTTAATAATGAATTACTGTTTGACCAATTAATATATTACTGATTATATATATATATATATATATATATATATATATATATATATGTATGTTTTTCTTATAACTTTGACCAAGTACATTGGATCTAACAAATTGATAATATCACCTGAATTTTTTATTTAAAAGGATTAAATTTTATCAAAAAATGTTTATGAGTAAATGAATAGTGTTGTTGAGTCATTCTTCCTGCTCATTACAGTTATACTTTTTTTTCAGTCCAATCTATGCCATGATCTGAACTCCCTTCTAAGAGCTATGACTTCAAATATGTGCTGATGTCTTCACTAATTTAATACAGCCTTACTGTATAAGTGCAGGCTTTACCACTGTTAGGAACCTTGCGTTGACAGTAAAATAAAAGAATCATGCTCCTAATGTCTGTGTCTTCTAGAAGTGGAAACTGAAACTATTCCTTGTCCCTCTTAGATTATCTTTATAGATTTATATATGGATAATGTACACTCTAGTTCCCTCCTTGTGGTTCTTCCTAGAATTTAAAGCTTTCTTTAGTAATAAGAGCTAAACTGTTTTCTTTCTTTCTTTCTCTTTCTTTCTTTCTTTCTTTCTTTCTTTCTTTCTTTCTTTCTTTCTTTCTTTCTTTCTTTCTTCCTTCCTTCCTTCCTTCCTTCCTTCCTTCCNCTTTCTTTCTTTCTTTCTTTCTTTCTTTCTTTCTTTCTTTCTTCCTTCCTTCCTTCCTTCCTTCCTTCCTTCCTTCCTTCCTTCCTTTCATTCATTCTTTCCTGCATCATTTCTTGAATAAGGTAGAAAGTAACTTTTCCAGAGGAGGAGGGAGAGAAAGAAGAGCAAGAGATTAACAGCCTTGCCATGTATACTAAGGTGGATTCGTGAAGGATGCTAGGAAAGTGAGCAGAAAATGGAAATGATGTAGGTTTAGAGTGGTGTAGTGTCTTTGAAGAATAGATCAGAGTGCCTGTAACACTGAGAAGAAGATAAAGATATGGATGGATAGTGTTAAAAAGGATGTAAGGAATTACAATCGTGGCCTGCATTGAATTCTAAGTTTTTCATCCATTACTATATCAGACCCCTCTCATGCATTATTCTTTGTGCAGGGTCTTCTCAAGACATTGCATTGAAAGACTACAGGTATCCACATATCCCCACTATCCAAACGGAATCTAGCTTTCTTTACCAACACTATTCCTTCAGTCTAATGCTTGACTCTACCTTTGCTTCTTTTTAATGTAAAATTCTCAAAATGGTAGCTAACTAAAAATTCAAAAAATCATCCTAGAAATTACTTTTTGTTCCNGATAGCCAATTAATAGAAGGCTAATTATGCAATGAGATTGTGAGTCTACATTTAAAGATCAACCACAAGCACAATCCAAATAATAAGTGAATTTCACAATAAATAATTTCACTCTGGTCAAATACTCTAGAGGTATCTGTTTCACCTCTTGAGTGCAGTGGACTCTATCGCTGTGCAACAATTTTATGTATTTAAATCACACATTTTGTAATCTGATCTGTTTCTAAATTACTATTCCAATTTAAAGACGGTATTTTAAGAGTACTGGAGATAAGGCTTCGTTCTATAGATGAAGAAATATCTAGATGTTGAAGCATATGTGCATTTTATGGAAATAGATGTTCTACAATTTCCTCCTGAATTTCTTTAAGTCTCCTGCCTCTCCTTCTTAGTTCATGTTCTGTTTTTTGAAAGTAAAAACAACTTATCAACTACTCTATGTTCACATTTCTCTACTAATAAAACATAATAATTTGTGTATTTTCATTGATTTCTACCATTTGATAATATCCAGAGAACTGTGTTTCTTGACAACCTACTTTAGACATCAAAATTCTAAGTAAACTAATAAAAGTAATATTTAAGTCATGTAGGCAAACACTATTATATATCATTTCTGTTACTAGCTCATTATTCATTCTTAGACAAGAGATTTATTCCTTTGGGGGACTGTGCTCACTGACATTGTAAAATCCATGAATATCACAAAGAAGGTCACAAAGCCCCAGAGGTATCAGTTATTTTGTGTTTGAAAAGTAATACAATGCATGTTTGAACCACTAAGAGTCCAAGAGGCAAGAACAAAAGTGCTTCCAATAAAATCAGTAACCCAAAGTCTGAAATAATAACTTAACCCACCTATGGAAAGAACCTGTCATCAAATCCAAAATTTTTCCCAACAAACATGCACTCTGGGCGGAGGGAAGGACTCAGTGCATACATAAAGCCCTGGGTTCAAACTATAGCATAAAAAAGATTAAAAGCACCTAATTGAGGCAGTACCATGGACAAATTGGCAATACCATGGACTGTTAAAAGAGTATAAAATATAACTGCCTCATATTCACCATCCCTATGCCCAACACACACAGACACACACATGAAATATCCTGAGACCCTACCATCATACTTTACACCTACCTTCTCTTTCTCCGATACTTACTTATTGACTTATGAATTTATTTTTATCTACTGAATCTAATTATGTAGTTCATATGTGACTAGGCATTGGATACTCCATTGTGTTATGCATAAAATACCACCGAACAACCCCCTAAAGAAAAGTGACTTTACCTTGCCAGAACCCAGTTGCCAAAACCTCTTAAGCTTGGGGTGAGGCCTTGGGAACCCCACCTCCCTTTGTGTTAGAATTTTTAACTGGCTTCGTTTTATTCACATAAGCACAACTCTTGCAGGTTCATGTGTGCAACAGCCATGTTATATCCAGAGAACACATTCATCACGTATCCTCTATATCCTCTGGTTCTTATGCTTTTCCACCCCACCCTCATTTCTATGATGTCCTCTGATCCCTAAGGATATATATATATATATATATATATATATATATATATATCATCATGTATGGCTGAGCACTTACAGTTACTTATTTCAGCATTTTGAACATTCTGAGTATTAAGCAGTAGACACTTTAATAAGAAGCTTCTCTAACGAAGTTTGAGGGCAGCACAAATCTAAAGATAGAAGCAAAAGTATGAAGAAGACACTATAACAGTGTGAATACTTACAAATGACACTATGTCTTCCCCTAGTATGTATAAACTTCCCTTGTAATTTTTTATTGTATATACAGTGCCAGAAACGAATCCCTTCTTGTGAATCTGATCCAAATACAATCCAAAGAGTATTGGGTTCCCCCTTATGGTTGTTTGAATATGCTTGGCTGAGGAAGTGGAACTAATAAGAGGTATATCCTTTTTAGAATTAGGTGTGGCCTTGTGGGTAGAAGTGCTTCAAGGTGGGGTAGGCTTTGAAGCTTCTCCTTAGCTACCTAAAAACCAGTCTTCTCCTGTTTGTCTCTAGGATAAAATGTAGAACTCTGAGTTCCTTCTCAACCTCCATGACTGCCTTGACACTGCCATGCTTCCCACTGTGATGATAATGGACTGAACCTCTGAAACTGTAAATGTTGTCCTTTATAAGAGTTGTCATAGTGTCTCTTCACATCAGTGGAAACTAAGACAAACTAAGACACCTCTGTCAGCAGTAAAGCCACTATTGCACCAGTATTCAGATCTTGCATGAAAGATGGGTACTGTAGCATGTCTACCCAAGTACTGCATAAGATCATTGCTATTACTACTGTACTGAGAAACTGCATAGCTTCTGTCAGTACTTTGAAAGCTAGCTAGAAGAGAAAGAGTTTCCTTGAAAGTTCAAAATTGATTTATTTGTATTCTACAACTAAAGTATATAGTATCTAGCAATAGTATCTTATGATCTAGTTAAGACATATCTCCTAGAATTAATATTTTTCACTAGTTTGTTACCTGTGCTCAACCTCCAATTTAAATTATATTTTTAATTATTTTACAAACTAGTGCGGTTTCACAAAGGTTCTTCCTATATGTTTAGTTTTAGTTAACCTTCTGCCATCCTTACCAAAGCCCAGCCTCCCTCACTGCATAAAATTTTAGTTCTCAATATTCCTCATTGTTATTTCAGATAATACATATCCAATTGTCTAATATACTTTCTCTTGTATTTAGAGATCAGAGGTCTCTGGTATTTCCTCAGGTATATTTCATTTTGATTAAATAATCTTACAGATCCTGGTTTCCTCATTCCAAATATTCTAAAACACGCTTCAACATTTCTACATAACTTTTATCTGCATCCCATAGGAGCAAATTTCAGGCTTAGTAAGTTTAATTCCTTCCATTAGTCAAATAGAAATTCATCAAAAACATTAAATATTTTGCACTGATCACTTAACATATGCATAAGAAATGCAGAGGAGAAAAGCATATAAAAGTCTACATGTGACACTTGCAACAGTATCCACTCCATTTTAGTGAATATTGACAAGAAAAGGCATGTTTGGTACTGTATTGTAGTGAACTGCCCATTGCTTCCGCCCATCACTAAATTTTAATTCCTTGTTTACCTTTAGAAACTCATTAATCATAGCAAGAAAAACTGTGTCAAATCATTGTTAGCAATGGATGGGCACAGTTGCGAGCAAAAGATGCATAATTTTATCTTCCTGTGCATACAGTCTCTTTGCCTTTCATCCAAGAAAAGTAAATACTAAATAGGCAAAATAATTACTATATTAGTAGATGCACAAATTGCTCTGATGTCCTAACATATACAATTTTAAGAAGCAAGGAGTGCTGGTGTACTGGCTATTTTTGTGTCAACTTGACACAGCTGGAGTTATCACAGAGAAAGGAGCTTCAGTTGGGGAAATACCTCCAGGAGATCCAGCTGTAAGGCATTTTTTCAATTAGTGATCAATCGGGGAGGTCCCCTTGTGGGTGGTGCCATCTCTGGGATGATAGTCTTGGTTCTATAAGAGAGCAGGCTGAGCAAGCCAGCGGAAGAAAGCCAGCAAAGATCATCCCTCCATGGCCTCTGTGTCAGCTCCTGCTCCCTGAACTGTTTGAGTTCCAGTCCTGACTTCTTTCAGTGATAAACAACAATATGGACATGTAAGCTGAATAAACCCTTTCCTCCCCAATTTGCTTCTTAGTCATGATGCTTGTGCAGGACTAGAAACTCTGACTAAGACAGATGTTAAGGAAAGAAGAGCACACACACAATCCACAATGTGCTGATAAGACTGAAAATTTTTTTAAAAGGCAAATAAGGCAAGAACTGAAGTTAAGCGAGACTGGCGAGAGATGAGGCAGGATAAATATACATGGAGACAAATTAGACAGACAAAGAAAGCAGGTAATTGCCATGACTTATTCCTCAAGAGAAATAGAATGGAGTTTCATTTTAATAGATGACATGGTTAAACATGCATTTTACCAGAACCAATTTGAATTTTGGAGAAGAGATTGAATGGGAATTGGACAAGAGACATGGCAGTTTAGAGACTACTACAGCAATCAGTGAAAGATGGAGTAGAAGTCCACACAGGGAAAAATAATTCTGTAATATATTAAAAAGACAATAAGAATAGAAAGATGTGGGTGGTGCCAGAGTTATGCTAGATACTTGCATATTTAATTGAGAGTAGAGGATATGCAGAAGAGAAAAAGTTCAGGACAAAATATCGAACAGACACAAGTCTGTTTCTAGCTGTAGGGAAGTCTGGAGCAGCGGTAGAGTGGTTTAGACAGAGAATGAGAGGAGGTATTGAAGCCTGTTGGATTTGGGGGTCTCTTCAAACAATACTGAATAGCCCAATAGAGAGTATGAAAGAGTTGCCCCTGGAGATGGCTCTGACTTACGGATGAAAATGTGGACATGAGCTTTTGGTGTTATCTGTGGACTCAGGAATAGTGATGTCACTCCACTGAGAAAGCATAATGAAAACACAACTTGGTTCAAAGTGCAAGGACACATCAACACGAGTAGGGAATATTCATTTTAAATTGCTTGGAAACAATGAAGGAAAATAAATGAAGGTAGTATCTAAGAAACAGGAGAAAACTACTTCCTAAAGAAGAACGAACTCAATGGTACCAGTTGCTGCCTTAAATTCAAATAAAAAGATTACTAGTGGGTTTCGGAACCAGGCCATGGGAGATTTGGAAAGGGTCATTCTCATCTGTGTAACATGAGAGATCCTGAAGTGGGATGAGGTAAGTGAGGAAGAAACAGAAGATGGGAAAATCGTACAAGCATAGACCATGTTACCAAAAACTTAACTCTTAGCACTGAATTTTCAGAGTAGATTCCCTTTAAAAAAACTGAAAATCCTAGTGTGAAGATCACAGTTAGTGTCTAGTTTCAGTGACAGTGTACAATGGTTTCGTACTGTGGAAGTTGGAGCCAGACAGGAGAGGAGGGGAGAAGGAACTTGAAGAAGTAGGGGGAGTGGAAATCATAGAAAAAAAAAAATGTGTGAATAAAAGCTATTTTCAATAAAAGGAAAAAATAAAACAACCATGTCTAATCTAGAAATTAGTGGTTCCTCAGTAAACACGGGTTTAGCTGAATGTCTTACTTATCTGACAAGGCAAACTAGAACTGCAGAAAACAAGTTTAGTCTAAGGATCACCCCAGCACTTGGGGCCATGTTTCATCTGCTCCAGTTGACTGAAGATGAGCTCATATGATCTATCTTTATGAATCAGTCTCACTGCACTAGGAGATTTTACTCTGAGATCTGGTTCTTTTCCAGGTCACTTCCTCCTTTGACTCCTCAAGGCATGCTAGCAAATTACAAATTACAATCAAATATCAATTTTCCAAACTGATGACTTTAAAGAGCAATAATGTATTGTCAAAATGAGAGTAAATTCATGTACCATTTATCTCTGTGATGTATATCATTAACTTTGAGTGTAAGTAGATCTTATATGGCATTTATAACAAAATGAAAAGTCATCTCAAGTGAAATGACTCAAAAAGGCTTGGAAACTTTCCCAACATCTCTGCTACATTTTTTCTATTTCATTGTGTGTTTAAGTTATACTTTAAGTCAGGGTAACTTTTTTAACATCAACTAATATATATTATATAGAGAGTATAATATATATATATATATATATATATATATATATATATATAAAGAGTATATATATATATATATAAAGAGAGGAGAAAGAGGGAGAATAAAAGAAGTAATCAAGTTTCATCTACTCTTGGAGTATTTCCCTATTATTGCAAGCATTGTCAAGATATAATATTCTATGACTATCTCTGACAACTCTCTTTCACAAAAGTTTAGGAAACAGAATTTATTACCATCCTTAAAAATGCCCACCATCTCTTTTCATCATTTACTCTTAGTTAAGAAACATGACTGTTTCCACTCTAACATATTTCATATTAAAATGGCAAGCATATGGTAGAACCAAGGAAACTGGAGATTGGTCTGTGTCTTCTGTGAACAACATGAAGCAAGCAGGATCCTTCCCCAATTCGCTTGTACAAGAAAAGAGTCAAGTAGAGCCTAATTATTCAGTATTCTTGGCATTCTTGTTCTCTAACGAAACTAGATCTAAATTGATGCCACCTTATTTGTGCTTTATGATTTTTTAAAACTTCCTATGTTACCGAGTACTTCCTATAGTGGAGGAAAACACAATATATATATATATATATATAAAAGATTTTAAAAGTTGGCACCTAAGTCATATGATCATCAGATTGGACATTTAGTACTAGAGCTGTTGAGTAAGAAACTGTAAAATACCTAAAAGTTCTTTTTTGGTAAGTGACTACAAAGTGCTCATCCTCAGGTAAGAAATTTAAATCATATATCTTTCTCCAAGGTCTGGGGAGTATCAGGGAATAAAGACCAGAAGGCTGGAAAAAGTAACAGACCCAGACAGAGGGCTGCTACCAAACCATCTGTTCAGGACCACAATAGGCAATGCCACTCTAGCAACAGCTATAGTTCCCTATGTGAGGCCTGCATGACCTCTATCGAGTTACCATTCCCATGGACACAAGGATAAGTGGGGAGCCCATAAGGCCCTGCTCCTACCTGAGAAGTTTCAGGTAGCCCACAGCTCCTAGTGGAGAGAAAGTCAAATTCCATCATAGATGATAAAACTCACAGGTTGCCCATTTTATAGTAGACAGTACTATACCCCTGCTTATACAGACAACATGAAGTAGGTTCATTAGCTATTACATAGAGAGATAGAGACATGAAGTCAAGAGTGGATAGAACCCATAAGCAGTTGGACAGGGTGGTGAGGAGTGGATTTGACCAAAATAAAAAGAATTCGTCTATGAAAGAAATAACTTAATTTGGGGCAATAGCCAAATATTCTCCATATGCTACATATAGTAACTCACTATTAGGGGTGATTTGAGTTCTTGTATTCCTTTCTTTGTAATTACAACTGTGAATCTGACATCTGCACTTTGGACCTTTTCTGAGAAGTAACATGTTTCTGTAACCTAACATTTTATCACACTCATTTGATATATTAGCTATTAAACATACATTATAGACTTTATAAATTTTCAATGGGTGTAAGATTTCTCTTGTACCTAAAACTGCATGATGAGATATTAGAGGTCAATTACTCATGCCTGTTTCTTTTTCTTCTTTATTAATCATTCCATTCGTTTACATCTCAAATGATAACCTCCTTCCCTATTACCCCCCCCACAAGTCCCCCATATCATATCTGCCATCCCCTCCTCCTCTTTGCCTCTAAGAGGGTGCTCTCCCACCCACTTACCCACTCTTTCCTGTCCCACTGCTCCAGTATCACCTATGCTGGGGCATCAAACTTCCACAGGACCAAGGGACTTCCCTCCCACTGATGTCAGACAAGGCCAGTCTCTGCTACATATGTATCTGGAGCCATGGATCCCTCACTGTACACTCCTTGATTGGTGGTCTAGTCCCTGGGAGACATGGGTGGTCTAGCCAGCCAACGTTGTTCTTTCTAAGCTTGTTCTAGGATGTGAAGAGTGGCAAGTCCACAACTTACAGAAAAAGGTCCTCCTTACAGGAGTATCTTATTGCTGATATTTCATTTTTTTTTCTACTTATGTCAAACAGTAACTTACAAATGGCAATGGGAGTATTTTCCCCTTTGAATACAGTAGAGACACTAAAACAACTTTGATAAAAATACCTTTTACATGACTAACAGAAATTGCTTGAATACATAGTTACATGTGCCTACCTGGAATAATACTAAAGATATTAGTACATGTGAAGTGATGTGTGTGTGTGTGTGTGCATTACACACTAACATGTAGACATGAAATTATATAAATCAGTATAGATAAAGCAATTAAAATTGTTTCCAAGCAAATGGGAAAACCAGATTTAACTACTGAAACTAAATGGCACAGTACGAATAAGTGTTTTTATAAATAATCAGACCACTCTCTCCCCCACTTGCACTCTGAGTCTTACTTTGACAGGCATTCTCACCTACCACCCTATGAGAATACGTTCCTAAGGTTCCTGTGGGGGTCGCAGATTGGACCATAACAGTAGGTATTTCCAGCCTTTCTTTCTTTTTTTTCTTTCTTCCTCCTCCTCTACTGAAGAAGGAAAGAAGTGATGGAGACTGACCATTGATCTTTATCTTTGATGACCAGGAGTAAGCAAGTCCATTTGGGAAGAAAATTATGAAGCAAAAGTACAAAGAGGCAAAGCCCTCAGGAATAATCAGAAACTGTCACCTCAGTTCCTGATTTGATATCCGAGTCCAAGCATAGGTCTACATTAGAATTTATCCAATCGTTTTTTGTTTCTGTTTTATTTAAGTAAGTTAAAGTATGATGCATGTGTTTTCTGTTCTCTCTTCCTCCCTGTAAATGATTCCTAAGCAACCTGACATGCTTTAAAACAACATAGTCACACATAATAGAATGAATTCTCAGTTCACATCGGAAAACTTGTCTTCCTATGTCAGAATTTCTGCTGGGTATCTAGGCTTTGAGAGGCTGTTTAGTTGATGATGTTCTGTTTTCTTGCCTCTAAATTGATTCAATATTGAATAGTTAACATGATAATTAGTACGAGAACATAACTCGTGAGTGCATAAACCTTTTTAACTAAGCTGAGTGTGAAGTATGAGGTGCAGGTTTACACGTTCCACAATGCCGTTATAACACAAGACGGTATGAGTAGCCCAGGGTTACTTCAGGAACACCAAGACAATTAGTCAAGCTGCTGATACATATTGCCTTGACACCACCAGTCCTGGAACGTTGCCCACTGTAGAGTGTCTCCTAGCAGCATGAAGCACGGGGTAAATCCCTGAGCAGGACTTTGCTGCTGTTCTAATATTCTCTGAAAGAATCTGAGACTCTCTGATAAATGCCTAAAAGCCAGTGGAGACAACCAGACCCTGATCTGTTAATTAACTTTTATTAGTTTGCATTATGGACACCCCATTTAAATTACTCAATTATAGTGTGAACAGTATAAAATTATATCACCATTCTAATTAAATGGCTTAATATACTTATGAAAGAATTTTTATTATTATTTCAATTTCCTCAAATTCTAAAAAGATGAAAATAGACTTATGTCAGTTTTAAGGGGTTTTGTCTCCATTATATGCTTCTCAGAAGAAACCAGTTGGTTAATTACATATACTCAAAGGAATGAGGAAGTTAAACTACCATTACTTCTCATTTGAAATACATAAGTTGATTTTTAATATTCACTCCTAAGAAGAGAGTATATGGCAGATATGAAAAAAGTGCATAGTGATAAGGAATGTGGAATTTGCACTATATTTCTCCTTACCAATAAAGGTGGATCTTTTGGAAATTTCATCATTTGACATTTGTAGCTTATGTGGAAAAAAGATGTGTTATTAATTGGGCTTTCCTCTGAATGCTTATTAATTTTTAGTGTCATTGTATTATTAGCATATTTTCTTACAATTTTATTAATTACTTTAAATAAAAAGAGAAATTTTACGAAAGGAGAAGTCAGAATGTGAGATGACTATACCTGTATATGAACATTTCCACAGATTTCCACAACTTTTACTTTTAACTCAGAAATTTACTGGGAAGCATTCTAACAAATAGTGATTGAATAAATGAGTGAACTGGCATCTTTTTGAGTATTTACTAACCTGTGTTGGAGCATCTAGAATTAAAATGGTCTACCTGAAACAAAAGGAGTGGAGTGCTCTTTACCTTTATTATCACTGAGAACTGGGTTTTAAGTGGTGAATAGTCACCAAACTGCACAGAGGATCCCTAGAAGAGTTAATAAAGGAGAAGGAAAGCAAGCAAGGAAGTAATAAAACATGCCTCTGTTTCTTTCCCCCATGTTATAAAGCTGCAGACTAATGTAGAGTTGGGATTGCTTCCAGGATTTTACAATGTAGCATGAATAATATATTTGCAGGTTTCCTCTTGAAAGTATGTATTCCAGGCCCAGACCCAGGCCCAGGCTTGTGATTCATTAGATCATTTAAGTACTGAAAACCTGTACATTATCCAAATTAGATCACAAATGCTGGAAATGAGTCCTAAAGACCATTCTACTTTGACTTTCTTAAATAACCATGTTGTCATATCAGTAATTGAAATACCACTTTTATTTCCACCTGTATATACTAGACTCAGAGAAAAATAGCCCAGACAGAGAATATTTGAATCCATTTTAGTGAAATCAGCTAGCTTGTTATTTCTCTACAATATTTACATATTTGCAAATTTTAGTTGAAAACTAAATGTATATGTGTAATAAATGTCCATCATTACAAAAAAGCATTTTTTCAAAATTCATTTTCCATTCTGGACTGCAAATTGCACTGGAGGAGACAATATGCACTACCTAATTCATATGTCAAGGTTCCTTTCAGCAACACAATGCCAGAGACCAAAAATTGTAATCTAGTCCTTCCTCAGGAAAATGACTACTTTATTTGACAGGGTTTAGAAGTAGAGAGAGAGGTGTAGGCCAGAGACAGACTAAGGAAGGATTTAACAATGAAAACATTCATTGACCTGGGAAGAAATTTCAGAATATTCTTAAATGTCGGTATTATGTTATTAGATGAAAACAAGTCTCCAACCAAGAAAGGAGCATATTTGATGGAAGATTGGTTGAACTTTGGAGACTGTATTTTGAGATATCTATGAGAAACAATAACCAGCGAACACCTGTTAATGTCTATGAGTCTAAAGTTCTGAAATACAGTAGGCAGATCTAGGCTCCATCGAGGCCAATAATCTAATTCTTAGAACTTATAAAGCTGCATATTAAATATTAATTTGCAGAAGTGAGGAAACAAACATATATGAGTTATTTTTATGCAACTATGATAAATTACTTGACACAAATATCTTAAGAAGTAGAACCATTAATTTTAGATCAAAAGTTTCAGATAGTTCACTCAGTACTGCTTGGGCTCCCTTGGTTCTGTAAGCAAAACATAGTGGTGACTGAACATTTAACAGAGGTGATTCACCTTATGATGGACAGGAAGTAAAGAGTAGACAACAGAACCAGGAACCCAATAGAACCTTCAAAGATATTCTCCCAGTAACCTACTTCATCCCCCTAGTCTTCTCCTAAACTAGTTGGAGCCTCTAAATGTTGTCTTACAAACTTGAACCTAAGCATGTAACCCCAAGAGGTTTTGGTGGCATTTCATATTCAAAGGGCAATAACTAAATACCTAAAAGGAACAGTGATTCTCAATTACTAAGGTAGGCCCTATGAGTCTCTTAACAGAGACATCATTCCCACAGTAAAGAATTTCAACAGTGTCAGCATCACTGGGTGCAGTCAATGTGCTAATAAATCTGGGTACCTTTACTTCCAGAAGTTTACCTTATGTTTCCAAGTTGAACTCTCTTACATCCCCTGGCTCATGACTGTTTGTTTGTTGTTATTGCTGTTGTTTTGTTTTGTTTTTTGTTAGTGATTGTTTTTCTTTTTGAGGTTTGTTTTGTTTTGTTTGTTTGTTTGTTTGAGGCCTGCAGGTTTTGATCCTTGAATACAACTATTTCTACTCATCTATCATATTTATATAGATACAAACTATTAGAAAGATAGCATAATGTATATATTCATGTAAAACACATAAAAGCATGCATATATATATATATATATATATATATATATATATATATATATATATGAAGGAAATCATATATATGTTCACATACATGCACATAGCGAACCCTCATTCTGTTACTGCGTTCTTATAGTAAATGGTATAAATGTACTGCCGAGTATTTCTGTATTGGCAATCAGTCCATTTCTTGCTCTTCCCATTCTCCTCTGGGATGAGACTACTGTCTGGAAGCCTATAAAATGCATTGCCCAGAGCCCCTTGCCAGCTGGTTTCCAGTTATATCTGCCAATATCACTAGCGGGGAAATACAAGTTACTAGACTGGGAAAATGATTTTTTTCCCTCTAGCTTCTGGGTCTGACTACTTTCTCAGTAATCAAGAGTTCGGATAGTGGCAGAAGTCATAGGCATATCTGGTTGGACAGGGTATCGGGTAACTCAAACTCTACTGGAACTTTGCAGGCAGTCTGCATGTGTGCCTTGCAACCACCAATGCCAAAGCACGGACCTGCAGGCTCACATAGCATCACTTGCTGTTTCTTCCTCTGGCCTTGGAGCCATTGACTTCCAGCAGGTGCTACTCATTATGGTAATCGCTCCTCTGGCTTTCTCTCCCCTGGTCCTTTCAATAGGTCTGTAGACATCTCTATCTGAAAGACTGAGAATGGCTTCTGTTTTCTCTAGCTACATGTCAGCGCAAACATTTTTGCAACACAATGTAGCACAATGAGGATTTTTATGTACATCAACAGAATGTGCTTGTATAACAGCTTATGTCTACATATCAATTTAATCCTTATCATAGTATGTATATGTAACCACATAGTGCTTTGTCATGTAACATTTCTTTATTTCAAATGATTTACTGCAAAAAAAAATATAACTTTTTCTTGAGGAAAGAATGTGATAAGGGGGTATGTCTGTTGTTAGAATTTCCAGAGGCAGCAGAAGATATTAGTGCACAATAATGAGGCTGGATGATTGCCAGGAAAGAGACAACAGTTTTAAATTAAAAATCTATCCATGTAAAAAAAAGAAAGAACCTTCTACAAGGCAGCAAGATCATAAAAACAAACTCTCATACTTTTCTCAATTTCCTCTGATAAGAATACTAAGAGAAACAGAAAAGCCACATCACAAATATCAGTACTTTGAATTAAAGCTGTGTCAGAGAAGCAGACCAAACTAAGCATCTTCATTAGGAAAATTGTACAAACACTGCTTTGCTATTTGTAGCGGTTGTGTTAAACAAAATATTAGCACCCCCAAACCCCCCACACACACACTCATACCATGCTTGTACTTCTGTTACCAACACAATACAGTGCAGAGCAATCTTACCAGACCGTCATAAATAGACAGTTTCAATCTATTCATGTCAATGTGTCAAATTTCCTGTTACTACCCAGAACATGCAAACCAGTCACAGAAAACTGCTCTTAACAGGTCTAACACATGGTACAACGGGTCAGAACTGGCTCCTTTCCTTGTGTACGTCCAGTGTGTCAAGCACTTTGCTATGTCTTTAACATACATTAACTCACTTACCCCTCCCAGGGGCTGCATGAGACGAGGGGTATATCAAGTAAATAACCTGGAAAGTCTTGATGACAACACAGGCAAGTAGTTAGAGACGGTACTGGATGTCCAACCAGTTCAACACAACCCTGAAGTTAGTGCCTGTGAACATTTCTGCAGTGTTAGTACACATAGGGAGACATTTTCTTTAGCTACAGTATGAGAAGGGAAATGTTTCATATTTCCACTTTAAGAGTTCAGGGCAAGTTAATGAATACAGGGCAACATATAGCCACCTACAAACTACAGACATTTCTGTCCAGAGGCAACCATGTAAGAGGTGTGATCCTTACGGTTAACATGCATCTGTGCAGAGCTCTACAAAATTAATTTGCAGCCCTTCTTTTACTGCAAGAAATAGACCATTCATCACTAATATATACACAAGTAACTAGATTAATGATGTTTCAGTGCTGAACTCTATTTTCTTGTTTTGAAGTATTTCCGTTAATATAATTTTGTTAATATTCAGAAACCTTTGTTACCTAGATCATTTGACACAAGACATAGGAAGTAACAAGAACTAATGGCAGGACAACAGAACGGTTATCTTTATCTCTATCGTAAGTTTTAAAGATATGTCTCTTTACTTGATACAATGCAGTTGCTTATTACATAGCTTACAGTACAGAGTCCTTAATGTCTGCCTCTCTGTATACCCTTACTAAATTTCTAGCACATTTACAAGTCCCATACCAGTGTTAGGTTCACCAATTCTTCAGATCTCTAATTAGCCATATTGTACACTAGAAAATTCTCTGTAACTCAATAACTAATGTGGTGGTTTGAATGAAAATGGCCCACAGAGGCTAATAGAGAGTGGCATTGTTTTGAAAAGTTTAGGACCTGTGGCTTTGTTGGAGGTAATTTGTCACTGGGAACAGCAGTCTTTGAGATTTCAGAAGTGCAAACCATGCCTGGAGTTACTCTCTCCTAACTCTCTCTTGCTGCTGTCTGAGGATCCAGATGTACAACTCCCATCTATCCTTCCAGCACCATGTCTACCCTAATGGCACCATGCCATTAGGATTAAACCTCTGAAATATAATCCAGCCCCAATTAAATGTTTATTTTTTTAGGAATGGCCACAATCATGGTGTCTCACAGCAATAGAAACCCTAAGATAACTAGGAAAGGTTACACACACACACACAGTTTTCTCTCTCTCTCTCTCTCTCTCTCTCTCTCTCTCTCTCTCTCTCTCTCTCTC